>NC_056737.1:1512759839-1513059839 GCF_019279795.1 Protopterus annectens
TTTGCTGGAGTCCCAAAGCTTTAGAAATGGCTTTGTAACCTTTTCCAGACTGATACATGTGAATTACTTTGTTTCTCATCTATTCCAGAATTTCTTTAGATCATGGCATGATGTCTTCCTTTTTGTGATCTTTTGGCCTACTTCACTTTGTCTGACAGGTTCTATTTAAGTGATCTCTTGATTCAACAGGTCTGGCAGTAATCAGGCTTGGGTGTGGCTAGTGAAATTGAACTCATCTTTCCCAAAAATGTGATTAACCACAGTTACTTCATGATTTAACAAGGGGGCAATTATTTTTTCACATAGGGCCATGTAGATTTGGATATTTTTTTCCTTAATAAATAAAATCATCACTTAAAAACTGCATTTTGTGTTTATTTGGGTGATCTTTGTCTAATATTTGTCTAATATTTTAATTTGTTTGATGATCTGAAACATTTAAGTGTGACAAACATGCAAATAAATAAGAAATCAGGAAGGTGCAAATGCATTTTCATTACACTATAAATTTATGATTGAAATGATCTAAACATTAATCACTGTCTAAAAATTGTACTTGTTTACTGACCTTAGAAATAGTAAAATTAAGAAACCCAATACTACCACTATTACTGAGTTCAATCAAAAACTGATCAAGTTGTTCTGTTACCTTGCCATAAGAAAAAAGTATCATCTATGTAACATTCATATACTCTGGTCGTACTGAAGTCATCTAGATATACTAAAACCTTTGCCTTTCATGCACTAGGACCAGGCTTGCAAAAGAGCGGGCCAACTTGGCACCCATTGCAACCCCTTGTATTTGATGATAAATAGTGTTGTTAAACCAAAAGAAAAAAAAATTGCCTAGTACCAAATCAATGAGACTACAGATGATATATATTTTTTGTAGAAATCAAAGTAGATTGTTTACTTAAAGTCTAACCAGTTTGACACCCAACTCGTGTGGAATACTGGTATACAGTGCTTCTACTTCTAAAGTAGCCATCACTTTATCATGAATGCTCAATTGGTATCTATGTAGGTTGTCTAAAGATACCAAGGAGTCTTTAAGGTAAAACCTGGTTTGCTGGATTAAAGGATTTAAAGTCTTATCTACGAATTAAAAATGAACTCAGTTTTACTTCTTTTAAGAGAGACAGTGTGAAGAAAAGGGGGTCCTGGTCATTCTAATGGATTTTTGGGATGCCAAAACATTTTCCCAAGCTAGCTGACTCTACCACCATGAAGTTATACTCTTGAAAGGTGATGGCTTCTTGATGCAACAAAACTAATAAACTCATGTCAATGTTTTTAAATCTATTGAACACATCTTTTTTTCTAATAACTTTATTATATTCATCCTTAAGCAGTCCCTCTTCCTTTTTCTGAATACAAATGTTTGTATTCATAAAAAGTACTCTGGTTCCTTCTTCCGCTTTCCTGACTCATAAATTATGGTCAGTGCTAAGCTCTTTTAGAATTTTAAATTCTAAAGGGGACATATTAGCAAAATTGAGGTAGATTTTTTTTGTTGTGATAATTCACGAACATCCTCCTCTACCATTTTAACAAATACATTCAAAGTATTGTTTAAAACAGGATTAAAAAGACTCTTTCTCTTTAAAACTTCAGTATCTAATGAAACAACATTGTGTAAAATATACTTATGTGTATATGTCTGCATGTGTATATGTATATGTATATGCATATGTATATCTTTATCTAGCTGTGGGCCGTTCCTTCCATCTCTCCTACAGTGATGAATGCTGACACTAGAAACATGCAAAACTATCTAAAAAAGACAGTGGACTTATAAAAAGTAATACTTTTCTGAGTAGATGGAAGGAGGCAAGGAAACTGATAGCAGCTTAGGTCCAATGATTTTATTAGAAGGTAAAATCAACAGTTCTGTTCATTTTATTTTTTGAGTGCTTTTGTTCATCACAATGGTCTAACTTCATGAGAAAATGCTTAAAAAACTGAGGTGTAGTACTATAAGTGGTACTTAACTTGGTGGAGGTGAGGGCGGGTGTCAGTTCTTACCTGGTCCACTTCAGCTCACACCTTATGTTGAGGTTGCCATTCAGACTGGGAAGAATGGCTACTTTAAAAAATATCTGCCATTTTTAGCTCTTTGAGTTCTATTAGGGTGTTCATGTCCCCAATAAAGTTGGGGACTGCTTCTAGTTTTGTGAATTTGAATCCTGTTGGATTAGGGCAGGTGGTGCTATGCTTTGCTAAGGTGCTGGTGCAGTCTTTGATCACAAGTTGGTGTTCCCTAATTCTATCTTCATAGGATCATAGCGGGTTACTAGGCTATTGGCCCTGAGGCCGTTATAAGCATAGCCAAGAGTTTAGCCCATGTTTAGACAAGTCAGCACCCAAAGACCCTGTCCAGCAGGGAGACAGGTGGAAGCCCCTGTCCAGCAGGGACATAGATGGAATCCCAGGAGTGTATTTTCTGTTTCCCATCCAGTTATCCAGGTTGCCCATGTGGTTTCCATGCGGTTCACCCTATGTAAAATGCTCTGCAATGGCCGCATAGCCCTAGGTAAATCATGTTGCTGGAGTTGCAGTTAAGGGACTGATTCAGGTGGATTTTGGTGATGGGGAAACTCAAAGTGATTTCTTTTCCTGCTAGGATGAATTTGCAAAATTTGCAGTGCCCACATTTTTGCATGCCTTTGTCAGTATTGAAAGGTGCCCTGCTGAATCTGTGGTCTTATTCAAATAAGGTCTTCAGGGATCGAGATTTCTTGTAGTTGAATCAACAAATTAAGGGTGTTGCCATGGGTGAAACATACGCCCCAGTTATTGCCAACATTGTGTTATTAGGCTGTGAGCACCAGAATGTATTTATTAGTTAGTTTTTTTTAAGAGCCTCCACATGTACATTAGATTTTTGGATGACATCTTTATCTTGTGGGATGGCACAGAGGATGAAATTCCTTCCTTCCTCACCTACCTGAACAGTACCACTCAATATTTAAAGTTCACCTACAGCTGGAATAAGTAAAAATTAATTATCTGGATACCCTGATACCCCACACAAAGCAGGAGTTCAAATCTAATATTTACAGAAAAGAAACGTTTTGCATTGCCTACTTACACTTTTCTAGTTGTCATCCTATTTTGAAAAGAAGAGTTTAGTAACAGGCCAGTCTATTCGTGTTACAAGTATGACATTCCAATATGAAGAGGTGTAGGATGAACTTATAAAACTTAAATATATGTTTATTGTAAGGGGATATCCAGAGAATCTAGTTAACAACTTAATCAGAGAAGTGTATGATGGGGCTGATATAAAATCCTATTAGATCAGGGGCGCTCAGTAAGCCACCCCAAGATACTAGTGAGGTGAAATACGAAAAAGCATTTACTATCTAACACAACCATTTTTCCAGTGAGATTAGAGATATAGTTAAGCGTAACAGTTAATAAAGACATTTATAAAATGGCGGGGGTAGCACCAACATGCATTACCAAAACAGACAAAAATCTCAAACAGTTATTTGAAAATAAAATTTCAGGGATTTTACTCCAGGAAGTGGGGACATATTCTTTCAGTTGTTGCAAAAACAGGGTCCGAATGGAGAGATGAAAGTCAGCAAGCAAAGGAGAGTAGAAGTGCTAAAATTTAATTCATCCTCAAGTCTTGGTGAGTACCTTCATGAGGTGGACCTTATTTTCTACAAAATCTCACCAAGGCAACACTGATATATAGACTGTATTTATATAGCATATATCATGGGCAGAAGTAGGTCAAAAATTAAAAGAGATAGCTGGATGTACAAGACCCAGGATAAAAAAGTGTCCAATCCTGGTAGGCACACTGGTACCAGGACTGGAAAAAAATGACAGTGTAGAATCCTCAAAATACGGAAACATTCATACAACAAGGCCAGGCCAGGTCCAGGGGGAGGATGCTCCCACCCCCCCCACCCCCGTTATAGAAGGATGTAGCAGTCCACAAAAAAAAAATCACAAAAATTGATAGGCCAAAGAAGAGCCATAAAGATGATAGAGTGGACTATTGAGGGTAAGAAATAAATTATATATTATTATTATTTTGCAAAAAGACCAGAAGTTCCAGACACAATATCTACAAAATGATTAAGAGAGAAATTAGAGGAAATAACAATATTTCCAAAAGAAAAACTGTCAGAAGCTTCAAATAAAAATGTGCATTCATTAATACAACAGACTTGTGAAAAACAGTATATAGATTAAGAAACGTTGATCTGTTTGGAAAAAGAAGCATATGAGGAAGTGTGAAAATGTAAACAACAAAACCAGGCGATATTTGAAAAGTATAAAAAGAAGAAACGCAGCACAAGCACTAATGTTCCAAGGCAATAAAGACCCATTTGATTCTCCTTAAATCCACCATAAAAAGTAATTTTATTGTGTAGAATGAGTGGTTACTTCCACTCAGCCGTGGACTTCATCAGAATCAAAGACAATTAACACATACACATTTAAATATATTCGTTCATCCAATAAAAATCTGTTGGGAACAATCCAATTAAAATATCCCCACTTAAAGAGACAATGTACATGAAAAAACTAGACTAAACAGATCCCTTCCATATACAAAAAAATATGTAAGGTAATACACTCTTTTAAAATTAGCTATGTTTCCTAAAGTTACAATTAAACGTGTATTATGCTTTAAAATTCATAGAAAAAATAAGAGTTCCTTATTACAAACTCATTGTATTCTAAAGTTTATTTCCTTCAAGGGATCAAAATAAACATTATACACATAATTGAAATGCACCCTATTGTCTCATTTGTAATACCAGATTGATAGGTATATTATCATTTATACCAGGGGGTTTGTGGCATTTAATAGCAATTGCCATTTCACTTCTTTTTCTTCTAATAAACATTTAGCATTACCACCCCTAGGATTTACTGTAAGACTCTAAAATGGCAAATTTAAATATACTACATGTAGGACTGGTGGCTAAATGCCTATATAGGGCATTATTGGTGTTCTGCTTCCTTAGATGATGCATGTGTTCGTATATTCGATTCTTTAATGCTCTGTCCGTTTTCCCAATATAAAATCCCAAACATGTACAACACTTAGCTAGATGTACTACATGTTTCAAATAGCAGTTACCTTTCTTCAGATTCACCCTAGTTCTGTTGATGTTATCTAAAATAATAAAGTCATCCTCCAAAATGACAAAACACTGGTTTCATCTTCCACATTTTCTAGTACCTCCATTCCCATGTCCCTTTGTGTGTGTGTTTCTGAAGTAACCTTGTATTCACATATTTTTTAACATTAGCTCCTGTTTTGAACACAAATTTTGGTTTGCCTCCAATAAGGTGTATACGTCATCATCACATCTAAGTAGATTCCAATTTCTAACAACTATACTTTTAATGTGTTCAGCTGAGGAATTGTATTTCAACACAAGGGCTCTCCCGAAATCTTCATCTGCTTGTTTTTTGTCAGTGAATTCCTCTCTGTTTCCTAATAGGGGTTTATACTTGTTACCCCATTCAGTTTTTGAATATTGAGTCACATCCCTGATCATTATTAAGGGATAACCCCTATTGGTGAACATTTCTCCTATAAAGTCTATTTCCTTTATCATATCATCATACTTGGATGTCATACAGGCAGCCCTAACACACTGCCCTTTAAGTATGCTTTTTTCTGACTGTAGGGGTGGCAACTAGAAAATTCCAGGTATAAATTAATAAATCTCTTCTTCCTATATATCTGGGACTTAAATCCATTTTCTGAATGATATATATGTATATGTATCCAGATAAGATATACCTTCCCTACTGTAGAGTGAGTAAATTTCAAAGATGTACTGGTGTTATTTAAATAGATTATAAACTCTCCTATACTTTCCTATACTAAAGGGTTCCATTTAGTCTAGTTTTTCATGTACATTGTCTCTTTAAGTGGGGATATTTTAATTGGGTTGTTCCCAACAGATGTTATTGGATGAACAAGTATATTTAAATGAGTATGTGTTCATTGTCTTTGATTCTGATGAAGTCCACGGTTGAGTGGAAGTAACCACTCATTCTACACAATAAAATTAGTTTTTATGGTGGTTTTAAGGAGAATCAAATGGGTCTTTATTGTCCTTGGATCATTAGTGCTTGTTCTGTGTTTCTTCTCTTATGTTGTTAGGAAATTGTGCCTTTTGGAACGCTTGCTTTATTGTCTTTAGAAGTATAAAAAAGAAATATGGACATGGCAAAGAAAGAGAGATTTGATATGGTGCAATATTTATGCAAAGGAGAAAGACAAATTAAACAATATAAAGAAGGCAGCCCCAAAGATATTCAAAGAGAAATATAGGCAAAGGCATCCGGATATGGAAAATTTCACAATAAGAAAAATTATATCACAAAGATGGAACATAGAAAAGAAGATTAGTAAAGTAGAAGTTAAAAAAATAGAAGTTGAAATTATGGAGTGCCTGCAAAGTGAAGGATTTTGTGTAGAAGGTCTAACACAGGTTACATCACAGCATGATGGAGTGAGTCTACAAAGTAAGGAAAAGCAGGAAGATCAGGAAACATCTGAAGACGAAATATGGACATGGGAAAGAAAAAGAGATCTAATATGGTGTAATATTTATGCAAAGGAGAAAGCAAAACTAACCAATATAAAAAGAGCAGCACCAAAGATATTTGAAGAGAAATACAAGCAAAGGAATCCAGACATGGAAAACTTTACAATACAAAAAATAAGAAGACAGAGGAAAAGCAGAAAAAGAGATTTGTAATGGAAAAGTTAAAGAAATAGAAATTGAGGTTATGGAGTACCTGTGAAGTGAAGAATTCAGTGTAGAAAATCTAATTCAGAAAGCACCACAGCAAGATAGAGCAATGGATATCCAAATTAAGCGGAAACCAGTGGAATAGGAAGCAATTGGTCATGTGCCATATGAAGATATTTTGGAGCCTTCCACAGGAAACGAGTATAAACATTCACTTGAAGGTGGATGGCAAGGGAAGGGACAGGAAACTGTGGAAACTCTGACACAGTTACTGTTGAGGAGTGATAGGCCAATGAATTCCCATATGACAGAACAACAGATGGCACAGTGTTGGCGGTATCATCTTAAGGGTAAGAAAGTCGGGTTAGACATACATTTACAGAGGAAAATAAATACACGTGAAGGCAATCAATCTGGTTAAAAAGAGAAGAAGGGAACAACCCTCACTTCCTCTGTTATTATAAAGCGCATGGTCATGTGACCTCTCTTGACCTCTCCACACCAACGACGTCAGTGTAAGAGCACACATACGATCATTCACTCTCTTTTATTATTATCAGCCAACACCCCACTTGCCCTTAAGCTGTATACAAATACATTTTAAGAACATATTTTTGGATAACTTTTCCTTCACATTCCAAATACGTAATACATGAACTTTTCAATCTTTGAGTTCGTAGCAGGTTTAGTAAAGATATCGGCAACCATGTCCATTGTCGGGCAATATTCAATGTTTATTTTGTCATCATTAAGTGCTGACCTAACAAAATATGTCAACATGTTTACATCTCTGTTGGCTTACTGGATTCTTCCACAAAGCGATTGCTCTTTGATTGTCCTCAAATATTGTTACTGGCACATACTTGCACTCTCCATCCAATCCACTCAACAACTGCACAAGGTACAAACTCTCCTGCGTTGTTGCTGCCAATGCCATGTACTCTGCCTCACATGTAGATAAAGCTACCATTTGTTGTTTCTTTGATTTCCATGAAATAATAGACCCATTTCTATTAAGGCTAAAGCAATAACCTGTTGCACTACGTCTATCGTTTTGATCTGTTGCCCAATCTGCATCACTGTATGCTACAAGCTGAAGTTTCCCTTCACTTTTCTTGTAATACAGCTCTCTGTCCAATATACCCTTTAAGTATCTTAACACATGTTTGGCTAGTGTTAAATGAGATTCACTCGGTTGTGACAAATATTGTGAAAGTTTACTTACAATCCAGCTAAGATCAGGTCTCGTGCTTGTCATAACACATATCAAACTACCCACAAGCTCACGATATTTTCTTGGATCTGTACATTCACTGTCACATTCAAAGTTTGATTTTTGTTTAGAAGGGGTACTTCTTACTTTACAATTAGACATACCAAATTTCTCAAGAATTTTTGTGATGTACCTCTTCTGGTTCATCTTTACTTCACCACTATTCTGGGTAAAGTCAATGCCTAGAAAATGTCTTAGTTTTCCCAGATCTTTCATTTTTAATTTAGCTTTGAGCATTTCTTTTACATCAATTAGTGATTCATTGTCACTAGCTGCTATAATGCGATCATCAACCCATATAATTAGGACTGTTTTCTCATTTTCAGTCTGTCTAGTATATACACAATGGTCTGCGGGTTTTGGATAAAACTATTTTCATAAAGATAATCGTGCAACATTTTGTTCCAGTTACACCCTGATTGTTTCAATCTGTACAATGACTTACTCAGTTTACAAACCAATTTTTCATCATTATTTGATTTCTTTACAAAACCTTCAGGTTGCTCCATATACACGTCACAGTCAATAGGAGCATGTAAATAGGCCGTTTGTACATCCATCTGGTGCAATTCTAAATCATACTGAGCTACCGTCTGCATTAGACTTCGTACAGATGTCTTGGTGCAAATGTTTCATTATGGTCTATACCAGTGACTTGACTGTAGCCTTTAGCCACATATCTAGCTTTGTAAGTCTCAGTATTATCTGCATTGTCTTTTACAGTGAAAACCCATCTACCCCCCCACTGCATTTTTATCTTCTGGCAGTGTGGTGAGTGTGAATGTGTTGTTTTCCTTTAAAGACTTAAGTTCCTCCTTCATAGCTTTGACCCACTTTTTCAAGTTAGATGAAGTCATGGCCTCTTTAAAGCTCTGTGGTGTGTTGCATATTAGTCTGTAACAATAGGCACATAATCGTCATTTTTAACTTTACACTCATAGTCCTTCAAGTATGCAGGTGGTTTTCTCTCTCTTTTAGAGTAGTGTGCATTCTGCCTTTCCTCTTCTTGCCTTATTTTTGTGTCTCCATTATTTATTATAGATTCCGTGTGAGTCACTTGTATTTTTTTTGTGATTTGACTGTCAACTTTTGATTCTGACTTAACATGCACACTTCTTCTGGTATTAAGATCTTCATCCATCACTTCTGGGTCTGTCTGAATCTGGCATTCAGCTATATTCTTAGTAATGAACTTGACTAACCTGTGTCTAAGGACCCTTCCTGTGTCAGGATAATAGACCAGATATGATGGGCTGTTTTTATCATATCCGACAAAAATCCCCTTATCACATCTTGGGTCTAACTTCTTTTTATCTTGTCTGTATGCATAGCACACCAATCCAAATTCTATCATCCTTGAAAGATCAGGTTTCTTTCCTGTTAGCATGAAGAATGGGATCTGCCCCAGGCGCCTGTTGTAACATCTGTTGTGAATAAAAGCAGCAGTCATTACTGCATATGTCCACAACTCTTTAGGCAAGTCATTCTCTATCAACATACACCTTGCCATTTCGAACAGTGTTCTCCAATTTCTCTCTGCTGTCCCATTCTGATGGGGTGAATAAGGTGCAGATGTTTCGTGTCTTACAACATTTTTACTCAATAGTGACTGAAAGTCTCTCAACATGAACTCAGTGCCATTATCTGATCTGATACACTTTACCTTCCCATAAGGGGCTGAATCTGCAATAAACTTTTCAATTGCCTTGACTGTATCACTCTTGGCTTTCAGAAAGTAGACAAATATTACACCCGAGTAGTCATCAGTAAATGCTAAAGTGTACTTAAAGCCATCTTTTGCTACTGGCTCAATTGGGCCTGCCAAATCAGTATGGACTAGTTCAAATACAGCTTTTGCTCTTGCATCTGGTTCTCTGTTTCTGCTCAGTACAAATTTCCCTTGCGTACAGGTTTCACAATCTAGGGTGAAATCTCTCAACTTTACCTTTAATTTTCATTCCTTTTACCACTTTTTTCTAATTTTGACACATCTTCAAAATTACAGTGACCAAGAATTTTATGCCATGCTTGAATGTCATAACAGCTCTGAGATGCATCGTAATGTATCTCACTATCGTTTTCTTCATCATATGTGTCTAAATAATAGAGTCGATCACACTCAATTATGTCAGACCTGGTGCTGTTTTTATGTGTGTCTAAATAATAGTCTATCATACTCAATTATGTCAAACCTGGTGCTGTTTTTATATGTGTCTAAATAATAGTCTATCATACTCAATTATGTCAAACCTGGTGCTGTTTTTGTAGATGAGTTGGTCCCGGCCTTGTTTAAAGTTGATCGGGGCCCCTTTGGATGTTGCTGCCTTAACAGAAAAAATGCTTTGTGAATACGTCGGGATATACAGCTCCTGACTCATTATCACCTTTACTTTGCGCCCCTCTGTGTTTAGCAGCCATACCTCCGCATTACCTCTCCTCTGTGCGACCCCACAGGTTCTAGTCCCATCAGCTAATTTCACAATGTGTTCCTCCAGTTGGAAAGTTGCATCAAAGTGTTTAAACTTTTTCAGTTCATTAATTATGTGTGACGTGATGCCAGTGTCCACCATTAATCCCTTCTGTTTTAATTCACAAATCTGATGCTCATTTATTCTGAAGACAAATGTGTGATCATCCATGTCAGTTGCTTGTTTCACATTATCTTTCTTCTATCATCTACAGTTACTGTCTCTGTGGCTAGAGTTTTTACACAGACTACACCACTGTCTCTGGCCTTTGTATTCTCTCTGGCATTCTCATGACTTGTGTCCCTTTTGGCCACAGCTATAGCATATAATCTCTGCTTTTACTCTTTCCCCAAGGCCACTCACTTTCATCACATTATCATTACTTACATTGGCATTACATTTCTCTGTATGTTCATAGCTTCTCAACTTTGTTTTGAATTCACCAAAGCTCAACTTATCATCATCTTGCAAAATGTGGACTGTGGACTGCAAATGGTTTAAAAGTTTCAAGCAACCCTTTCAGAATCATTGCAATTAGTAATCCATCACTGAGCTTCTCGCCAGCATTTCTAAGTGCCGTAATGGCCATTTCAGCCCTAATAATATAGTCTGTGACACTAACACTGGCGGCCTTCTTTAGGCTTGTTAATTCGGTGTATAGGCTAATTACCCATGGCTTCCCTTTCCCGGCATAATGGTCTCTCAGGATCTGAAGTGCTTCTCTACTGTCTGTGACTTCTCTCATGAGGAAGATGCTGTAGAACCTTCTGTAGAATGCCTGCAGGAAATGGAAAACAAGGGATGTACCCTCAATGAGCTAAAAGAATAATTATTTGTTTTAATGGACATAGATATATCAAGATCAATGAAAGAAATCGACTGCAGAAGGTCAATAAAACCCAAAAAGTCAGAAGTTTGATAAAACAAATGAACACAGTAATTAGGACTGTACATAGAGATCCATGCAATATAACAGAAGTAAACAGGATATATTACTGTGCAGCTAATAACTGATAACGTTCTATCACAAGAACACAGGGTAGTGGGGGAAAGGAAGGGGAGAAATCGAATAGAGAAAACTATAAAGCAACTAAGACAAGAAGTGTCACTGTTAGAAGAGTACAGAAGAGGGAACAGACCAACGAAAATACTTAGAAAGATGGATGTGATAAAGGCAATGTACAGTATTAGAACAGATCAGGATCTAAAATGCACTATCACAAATAATAAACTAAAAATATCAGCATAGGTAGAAATACTTAGAAGATATGAAGATAAATATAAAGGAAAAGTACAAAATAAGCAATTTATTGATGACCCAAAAAAGTTTTATAGAGAATTGGGAGACAAGGTAAAAGGAATTGAAAGACCACCAAAAAAAGAAGAAAGATATACATTTTGGAGAAGTATCTATGAAGATTCACAAAGATGCTAAATAGATAGAAGAAGTAAAAGAAAGAATAAGAAGTTTAAAGCTACAGGATATGAAATGGGATGAAGTAACTGCCAGGCAGATTTAAACAAAGTTAAGAAAAGGCTCTAATTGGAAAACCCCTGGCCCAGCTGCAGTACCTAACTTTTGGTTAAAAGTATTAACATATTTGCATGAAGATTTAGCCATGAGTAAAACCATTTATATGCACACCCAGAACAGACACCAACCTGGCTAACAACAGGACAATCAATGCTGCTACTTAACAGTGAACCTGCAAGCTACCCTAAACATTATAGACCAATAACTTGCCTTCCAACGACTTATAAACTATGCACTGGAATTGATGCCGACAGAGTCTATAGTCATTTAGAAGAAAATTCAATTACGGCAGTAGAACAAAAGGGCAACAAAAGAAAGTCATATGGAACAAAGGATCATTTGCTGTTAAATAAAGTCATAGTGGAGAACTGTAAAAAGGGGAAGTATGGCATGGACTGACTACAAAAAAGTATTTGATAGTATCCCACATTCATGGATAAAAGAGTGCTTAAAAATGTATGAGATACACCCCACACTGATCGACTACATTACAGTGACCATGAAACAGTGGCAGACCACTTTGCAATTAAGCCATGATAAAGGACAAATTATTATTGCAGGGATAATAATTCAAAGGGTGATATTCCAGGGTGACTCTGTCACTGTTGCTATTCTGCCTTGCCCTTAATCCATTAAGCTGTCTACTTAACAGCTTAGGCCATGGCTATAATTTGGCTCCTAGAAAACAACAAAGTGTAAAGACTTCTCATCTTCTCTTTGTTGATGATTTGAAACTGTATAGCTCACCAGATGAGAAACTAAAAGTACAACTGCAAGTTGTCAAAACTTTTTCAGATATAAGAATGTCATTTGGTCTTGATAAATGTACAAAAGCAACCTTTAAAGCAGGAAAACTGCAACACCAGGAAAACATCAGTTTGGGACAAAAATGTGATATAAAAGAACTTGAGCAAGAGGGAGTGTATAAATATTTGAGAATTGATGAAGGCTCAGCAATAAAATATGAACAAATGTGAATAAAACTTAGTAAGGAGTACTTTAGAAGACTTAAATTAATCCTGAAAACTACGTTGACATCTAGGAATAGGATCCAAGCTATAACCAAATTTGCTCTTCCTGTCCTAACTTACAGTTTGGAGTGATTGACTGGCCCCAAAACATGATGGATAGATTAGATAGGAAAACAAGAAGGATCCTTCATGCTCACCAAATGATTTATAAAAATCAGTGCATATCAAAATTATGCATTTCCTGTTCCGAAGGAGGGATGGGCTTCCTTGAAACTGATTACATGTACAGATCTGCAATCGTGGGACTCCACACATATCTGCTGACCTCACAAGACCCAAACATAGTGAAAGTTTTCAAGCATGAGAAGAATAAATCTAAGATGACTTCTCTGGTTAGGCTAGCAGAAGCATATCGGCATCAAGCAGGAATGGAAATCAAACCACAAGTGGATAAAAAACAGGTACCAACTGAATGTGCCAAAAAACAAAAGAAAGAATATAAGGTGAAGGACCAGATGAGAAGGCAAGAAATGTGAAAAATGCATAAATATAGTTGCAAGTATAGAAAACTTCTGGAAGAACCTCATGTTGATCAGGAACGAACGCAGGAATGGTTAAGGAGAGGCAAATTCAAACCAAGAGATGAAAGGTTAATATTGCCGGCACAAGATAGTGGGCTACGTACACATTGGTTTACAAAGTCCATTGAACATGTGGGAGAAACAGACAAATGTAGGTTTTGTAAAACAGATCTGGAAACAGTTGTACACCTTGTTGCTGGTTGCGACATACTAATGGCCGAAGGACTGTATACAGAAAGGCATAATAATGTGGCGAGACTGTTGCACTGGGGATTGTGCAAACATTATGGTATTGAAGTGGCTGAAAAAGACTGGAAATATGAGCCAGAAAGCATCATAAAAAATGAGGAAGTCTACATCACATGGGATCATCCACTGGCAACAGTTCACAAGATAGATGCTAGAAAACCACATATAGTGGTCTAAGAAAAGACAAAAATAGCATCGATCATTGAAATCGCCACACCCAATGACTACTGTGTCCTGCATACAGAGAGACACAAAGTCATAAAATATCAGGATTTCCAAGCAGAAATGAGAGAAATGTGGAAGAAAGATACTCAGATAGTTACAACAGTAGTAAGAGCAATGGGTCTTATAAAAAAGAGTTTGCACTCATATTTAGATATGCTACCAATACACATAACTCTGTACAAATTGCAGAAGGAGTCATTACTGGGCACATTGCAGGCATTGTGAAGATCACTTTTGGCTGACATCAAAGAGTGAAACAATACTAATTTCATGAACTTTAATCATACTTTGACTTAGGAATGGGGTCCATTCCCGTCATGGTATTAGAAACCCAAAAGATTTGGAGAAATTCAAAATGTTAACTACAATACATCCAGGGTTGTTTATTTAGCAATGTGTGATCAATGTCCAGCATATTATACAGGTAAAACTAAAAGATCACTTAAAACGCAAATTTATGAACACTTCTATGATATTGCACACCATAAAGACACTAACACATTATATAAACATTCTATGGGCTGTTCTGGTTTTAAAAAGTTTTCCTTTGGGAGTTTAGAAATTCTCAGCATTAATCGGGGAGGGGGGGTGCTGGCTTTCTTTTAGAGAACTTATGTGGCAACTTAGACTTTGTGCCACTTTTCCTCCAGGTTTAAATGAATATGTATCGATTGTACCAGTACTTAATATTAGGGTTGACATATTGTAAATATACTTTGTTTTTGCCAATGTGCTTTATTTACCAATAGATTTGCACATTAAATGATGTTGTGTTATGGCGGTCTATGCCTTTAAGAAAAGTTAAGTTAATCACCGAGTATCATGTGCACCTGTTTGCATCAAAGCACTGCCTTTTTAACAGTATAAAAAGTGTTGTCTTACCTTCTCATGTTATTCTGATGAAGTTTCTCTGTTGAGACAAAAGCACTCAATCATTTTATTTATTATTTTAATAACAATTTTTTTTTAACTAGTGATCAGATCCTCAGTGGCATTATTTTTATTTGGATTATATATATGTATATATGTATATTTAGAGTATCCAATCCACCTACTGCATGTTTGGAGTGTGGGAGGAAACTGGAGCACCCCGAGGAAACCCACTTGACCACAGGGAGGACATGCAGACTCTGCACAGAAGGCACCCCAGCCAAGAATAATTATATATAGATACATATATATATATATATATATATATATATATATATATATATATATATATATATAAAACCCATTTTCTAAGCACAATAATGCATTTCAGGGTTGGGAAGGCTCTTTACCTGTGACATTGGTTCTCATAGTTCTATAGTTCTGCTGGATCCCTTATTACTTCTAAAATATAGTATATGTAATACCATATTTGATGTAGACCTAAGTATTTATTTTGCAAGATAGTTTTATCTGTTTGTAATGCTGTTTTGAATATTGTCTGCTTTCTGTTTCTGTGTTCGGATGTCCCCTGTGAAAATACACTTGGCCCAGCATAGTAAATGTAGTTAAGAAAATATATACACACAAATGTAATGTAAGAGTTAGGTACAGTTGCCACACCAGGCAGTGTAATGACAGTGTGCTCTTAGCTTTAGTAATCTATGTTATATTTTTACAGCATGCCATTTTTGTGACCTCATTCTCAATCATGCATTCAGGCACTGGCATTCTGGGTTTATGTAACAATTGTTGATTTCTTGCAGCAGCCACAACAACATGCTTTTCAAAGGAACTGTGCATTGTCTGGGATATCTCAACAGTGAAGCCTTAGGAAGTCTGCTCTACAAATTTGCCCTAGATTACTCATAACTGTCAAAATTATATGCCAGCATCTGCCTTTAACTTGTTTCCAGTTTGTTTTTAAGGTGTTCCTTATGACCACTGTAAAATGTAATGTCATTTATCGCATGCTACACATTGTTTTCATGTTACCTCAGTTATTGCATTGTACATCCATCCATCCACAATCTCTTTTTCCCATTTTTGCACGTGGTCTGGGTGTCACTTCAACAATGACAGTCATGTAGAGCCATTGTTAACACGACCAGGTGGCTAGCCCTGCCGCATGCTCGTTTCTTCTGAACCATGTACCTAATTACTTTAGTATCATACAGCACTGCAAATCAGAGATGGGTACTCAAACTAAGGAATAGTAATTGAACTTGTTTTGTTTTTTTTTTTTTTTATGTTTTCTTAAAAAAATATTCATTTTGTCAGACCAACTCTGTAGCTGTGATATCAGTAAGGTTACACTTACCCATCCTACTAGTGCTGTATTTGCTTGTAACTCAGTATTTTCACCCAGGTTCTGGAAGCTTGGCATGGCCATTCAGTAAGCAATACCCCTATAGTATATCTACTTACATTTTATGCAATTTTTTTCCAGAAAAAATCCCTTTAGTATTTTGTAATTTATACTAAGAATTACCTTTGCCATTGACACCCTTTTCGCATCTTATTTTCAGCATTAATACCCACTTTATACTGATTTCATTAGACATCTTTCATAACTTGTGCATGTGCCATCTTTACATGAGACAGAACATATTTCCTGTACAAACTGCTACTCAAATAGGATGTCAGCAGTAAGGATTAAAGAAACCCTTCTGGCAACTATCTACACCTTTAGAACTCCTCTTTGTTTTGCTGCAAGCAATTACTTCGATTTTCTGATGAGCATGGTAAATTCCCATCCATGAAATATAGAACTCTGTGTGTATCTGAAACAGGCTCCTGTATACATGATGTCTTAGGTTTTGTAGTCAGGTAAACAATGCTTCTATCTACTGCATGATGGCTGTTAGATAGCTGCACCTGCTAAAAATTCTTCTGTGCTCTCTTCTTTAGGATTATTACACCTTAAATCCAAATAAGTGCTTGCAGGTGTAACACTGTTGGCACACTTTCTGTTATAGAGTTCCCTGACACTAGTGCATTGCTATAGCTAGCATAGTAAATTAATAATGGCATATCTTCTGAATCCCACTCATCCGTAAACTGCAATAGGTATTCAAATACAGTAGATAGTCAATTATCCGAAACGTCAATTATCCAAACGCAGCCTTCCTAAGAGCACTTACCTATTCAACTTTATAATACAGTATTTCCTTATTTGGAAGGCTAGTTTTAGATTTTATTTTTGGTGCAGCAGTGTGGTGGTGGTACCTTTTAAAGTAAGGTGAGGTAAATGGGTGGTTGTCTGGAAGTGTTTATGGTGATTAGGGGATTAGTTTCATGTAGTTATAGAGTCAGTGCCGGTATGTGGGGTTCTTAACACTGTGTGTTTGTAACTCCTCCCCAGTGCTACATTGCAGCACAGTTTTATATTATGTTCCGAGCAATGTTTATGTAATTTTGTTACGTCATCATAATCTGAGGAATTGACTATATTTTTATTTATGTTGCCTTAAGCGCATCACCAAAATTAAAACTACTCCAATACACAACAGTACAATTAACAAAAAAAAAAAAAACAATGGAGTTACCAACCTACCGATACAGGAGAGATGGACAGAGTGCATCAGCACTATGAGTCCAGTCCACAGTGCTGCAGTTCTTGTTCAGGTCCACTTGTTGCATGTAAAATCCATTCTGGCTTTGTCCAGTCCATTGATAACATGGCTATGCCATCTCAAACAAAACTAACCTGAAGTAAAACTACTCAAAACCAAGACTCCGGTGTGTTGCCTTTTCTGTCTCCTTGTGACAATTTAAAATATAAATTATTATTCTTATTGGGAAGTCAGTTTGTAAAAGGCAGGAAACAAGAAGTAACCCAGCATTGGGTCTCCACGCAGCAACATCTGAGGACAGGAGAGGACTTGCTTCTTGAGCAGCTGGTCAGGAGAGGGGGGGTGGGGTATTAGCAGGGTTCCTGCCCAGTCCCCAGTGCTGCGGCTTTCCTGTTTGATGTATGCACTGTGAAGATTATTTAGTTATCTGGTTCAATTATATGTTTGATTATCCGAACTACCCTGGATCGAAATTAGTTTGGATAATTGACTCTCTATTGCATGGAGTTGTTGGACAACCACTTACTATCCATTATATTTACCACTGGGGCATCTTATAGTCAAGAGTTTTGTTACATTAAATGACATGGACTTGGCTGCAGGGAAATATAGCATTTAAAAGTCCATGTTTTGTTGCTTTATTAGAATTTTCTGTCCAGTGTAAAATAAACATATTTTTGTTCTATTTGCACTGACTTGCAAAAACAGAAGATAATGCACATCTCCAAACTCTGTTGATTTAGTCATGTGATAATCAATTAAGTGAACTGGTTCACAACCCAACTTCAAAGAAAAATATAAAAGAAGGTATTAGTTAATAAAGTTTGTTTTGTTATACATGTGGTAGATTATGTTGCACTGTACAATAGTAGGATCAGAAATACAATATTGAAGAGGGAAGACATGAACACTGATTAAGTTTGGAGATCAATTGTTGAAGCTGGTCAGTATCTGAAGCCATAATATGCTGTAAAATTTTCAGACTTCAGAACAATTGTTGAACTTGAAGCTAATCAGTATCTGAAGTCATAATATGCCATAAAATTTCCAATCTCCATTTGATCAAAGTGATAAAATTAATGCAAGAAGAGAACTGCAAAGATAACCAAGACAAAAATATAATTCTTCTGGAATCCATTCCTGCTCTCAAACGGATCCAGTGATGATATGAACATTTATGCAAATTGCACTGGGGATATAAGGCATGACAATATTTTTCACAAGAAGTCTGCTTTTTCTTGCAGCCAGGAAGAACAAGTTTTGCAACACTGAAACAGAAGGGCATTACTTTTCTCACTGCACTGGGGCTGCTTTGGACACAATGGGCAGGATTCACGAAGCCTCGGTGTAAGAGATACATGGCTTACACGGAGGCTGCAGTTAAACGGTGTGACATCAGCATGTCATGCATATGCATGAGGGCATGCTGAATCACACCTAAGGCTAGCACGGTCCGTGGAAGATAGTAGGGGGCGTATCCGTAGGCCAAGCCCTGCAAGCGGACACTCCCCCAGAAGAGTAAAATTGCCCAAAGTAAACACCCACGACAGAGGCCATGGAAATGTGAATAAACACAACACAACACATGCCCCCACAGACTATGAACATAAAATATATAAATGAACATGTTATATATTTTTTTTAAATCGTAAAGATGTTTGCCCGTGAGTGCGCTCATTTGCGCGGGCGTGCCCGTAGCTTAGCCACAGTTAGCAGTCAGTGGAAAAGGATATAAGAACTAAATATGCAAAGTAAGCCAAGAAGCAATAGCGTAGCGTTAGAGACGTCGGCTGAAGAGCAGGCATTCATGGTTCGAGCCCCCACAACATCAATTATTATTTTTAGTAAAATAAGCACGAAACAAGTCCCTGACAAATATGTACACATATAAAATCATAGTTTATGTAAAATGTAATGAAATAGTCCATTTATTTTGAAGAAATGTGAGATAACAAAACAATAAAAAATGCAAGATGTGCCTATAGCTGAGCTACAATTTAACAAGGTGAGTGCATCTGCCCGTAGGTGAGCAGTGGTTTAACAGATGTAAAATGAGTGCCCGTAGGTGAGCAGTGGTTTAACAGGTGTAAAATGAGTGCCCGTAGGTGAGCAGTGGTTTAACATGCTGGAACTGTGTGCCCCTAGCTGCGCTGAGCGTAATATGCGTGCTAACAGCCAAATGAAGCGTAAACCAGCATACCTTGTTTGCGCAGAGCTGCGCATCACGCCAACAAGCTAACCGACGGGCAACGTTGAGCAAGCTGTATCAAAACTGCCTTTACACAGACACACCCCCTAGCCTGTCTAGACAGTCATAAAAAATAAAAAGCAGTGGCCAGGTTCGAACCCAGGATACTATGCACCATAGTCAAGGTACTGAACCACTAAGCCATGACAGCAGTACCTAGAAATGCAGTAATAGCAAATATATAGGAATGAATACAAAGTGGAGCATGACAAAGCAGGTTTTGTGAAGTTGATACAATTCCAAAATGGCCAATCACAGATATGTGCGGAAAAACGGCATATATAAGCCCCATAGGCGGGAATACACAGCATAAACGATTGTAGAACTAACTTGCAGCCAGAATGTCAGGAGTAGGTGAGGGTAGTTGCTTTCGAGCACAGAGGTGGGGCATTGAGGAGTCCAGATACATGGTCTGGCTCCTAGTCCACAATCATGAGGCCCAACTCATGCAGGGCCAGGTCCTGTGGGGAGCATATAGGGCTGAGGCGTGGGACCGGTTGGCTCATGATCTCACCAGTGCCACAGGGATTCCAAGGACTGGTGAGCAGGTACGTCACCACCATGCGGACCTGAAGAGATGCAAGCAGGACCAATTGAACCTTTGGATCCAGGAGGCCTGGCAAATGCCCAACACCCCACTACTGAGTAAGTTACATTTAATTATGTATGTAAGAAATTAAACTAGCTGATATTATGGAGATGTGTATTCCAATATTACTTCATTTATATTACAGCTGCAGGTGTCCGTTCTGCGAACCGCAGAGCCTATGGTGATAGGCTGGTGCGGTTGCGCCACCAGGCAGGTCAGTAATCCTCTCCCAGTAACTGTAAAGAAATATAAAAGTATGACAGTTAGCAAAGGAGTGCAGTGTAGTCACTAAGTAATAAAATGTGCAAGTAACAGTGTAAGAGTGTTTGCAAGTATTGCTTGATTACAAAAGTGTGTTGCAGTCTGTAATCCAAACAGAAAAATGAAAATGTCTGAAATAAAGTCTGAAATAAAGATGCCCCACCTGTAATATAATAGTACACAACCTGCAGTAGGCTGAAAAGTACAGCTGCAGAAGATGAGCAAATCACATGTGTGAAATGTACCCCTGTTGAAATACTGAAACATGACAGAAGTGAGACTGCTGGAAAGGATTGTAATATCTACAGGTAAAACATGTCAATAAAGCCTAGAAGTAAGTACCATCCTGAATAGTAAAATGAAAACAAGTGAGAGAGTGTGAGAAAGAGTTATGCATCCACCAATAAAGTAGTAATAACCCCTGAATAAAGTATACTGCAGTCAGTACAGAATGAAATGAATGTGAGAAGCAGAACTAAACAGTGAAATGTTTTCAAAGTGTTGCTGCAGCTGGAATGTGTATCCCAAAATCTGGATATGTTGCTCTCAGTCTGCAATATGCAAATAGTATGATTGTCTGACATACCAAACATCCACAGTTGTCTATAGCTATATAAAGCAAATGTAGCAGGATGATGTAGCTGAACAAAGCCAGATATGAATGTGTATGAAGAACAATAAAATGTATATTGATGTAGCAGTAACAGTCCTATCACGAAATTGAAGTAGTTATCATATAGGAAACTGTAGTTAGAACAGTAGTGTGTAGATATCTGCAGCTATTAGAAATGTACAGCATATGTATTGGTATTCGAAGGTGTTAATATTATTTTCTTCACCCCACCCTATAACCACATATAACCCATTCCACGTGAAAATGGTATGTGCAATCACAATTAACTTCCCTGGACATTTGTCCTGTTGGGTCATAAATATTTGCATGTCCGTTGATGCATCTGCCCTGTTCATACATCCAAACCTGATGGCCTGTTGCCATCAATCAACCCTGCATGTTGTTGGACTGTGTATTGCTGTTCAAATTATGCATGTGTTATGCTCGCTGTTCAATGGTGTGAATATCTGGGTGTTTGGTTAACGGGAATACTAATGCATGCTGTTACAACTAATTGCGAATGGTATTGTATGTTACTAACCCAAACTGTCATGACATAATGCAAAACATAGGATGACAGGGAAGGCGGGTTCCAGCGGACCCATCTCTCCCACCTCAGCTGGCGAGTGCACCTGGCACTAGTGCCCAGTCTGGACCCTCCTCCGGTGGCCCTGTGCCACCTGTGGGTGGAAGCGCTGCAGGGGATGGGGCTCATCCCCCATCTGCAAGCGTGGCCGGAGGAGAACCACCACTCACCCTCCGTAGCTTCCGGACTGTGGTGCGTAGGGAGATCTGGGACTCTGTTCTTGGGCCCCTATGCCAGCTTGAGGCACAGGTGGTACAACTTACGGGCATGCCTGTTGCCTGGCCTACACAGCCCCGTCCTGGGCAGTGAAGGAACAGTGGCAACTGCCCATGGGTGGGGATATCAGTTCCACTGTTGCCATCTGTGGGCTCATGGGCTCTGGATATCCAAACATCCGTCCCCATCAATTGTGTAACCTCCCCCCCACACATGTCATACACCGCCCCTGTATGTGTCTTGTTTGTCTTGTCTGTTGACCTACCCAACCTACCTCCCCAGCTATACCGACTTCCTTCACCTGACATACCACTCTCACCTGAAAAAAAAAAAAAAAAAAAAAAAGGGCACTCTGTACCCACAAAAAAATTATGCCCCATACATAGCTGCCCATTCCGCACACATGTCTGCTGGACATGGAAACTATCAATTACAATATTATTGTTGTCCTGACACCTCTCTCAGGGGTGGAAGGTTTCAAATGTCACACCAAATTACATACATATGCACAGCTGTTGCTGATGAAGAAATGGGCAGCTATGGGCCTTACCTACATCCCTCCTGCAAATCCCAAGCTTGTTTCCCTACTGTCTTACCCTCTTTGTGACCCCTTTTTCACCACTTTCCTGTCTCCCCATTTTCATTTCTTTCAAAGAAAATAGCGCGGGTGTGCGCCAGAGTAAGCACTGTTAAGCAGTTGTAAGCGGGTGTGCGCAGAGCTGAACTCCAGTGCGCATGCGGGAGCTCCACGCAAACCAGCGCTAACCCAGTTACAACTGCTTAAAAGTGCCTTAGTCACTCTGATTGACAGGTCCTGTAGTCAGTTCAAAAGCAAAATAAAATCCCACTGTCAGTCCCGAACCCAGGACCTTGGAAACAGTAGTCTGCATGACCTACCACTAAGCCATGACTCATACAAGAACCCTGTGCTAAAATAAATATATCATGTAATAGTAGGAATGAATGTAAAGGGAATATAGGATGTGTAGTACACAAAGCATGTCATTTATACTTACTGTCAAACCTAGTGGATTTACATAATAGTAGTGTGTGAACAGAAACAGCAATGCTAGTTGGTAGCTAGTAGGTAATAATGTCAGTTAATGTACATATATAAATGTATGTATATTTACATATATATATATATATATATATATATATATATATATATATATATATATATATATAGTTGTAGGTGTCAGTGTGCATACACACTTACTACAGGAAACAGGAGAGAGGAATGGAGAAATGTGAATCTACAACACAGCCTGAATCATGAGAGAGATACTAACCTTTACACTCACAGAACAGTGTCCACAGCATACCAGCATGGTCCCCGGCCTTACAATCTGAAAGGGCAACGCCTATCTCACATACCCTTTTATAGCACTGTCCTGAAATCACAGTGAGAACTGCAATCAGTACACAACTGGCTGCATGCAATTAGCAAATGCTGGCTTACAATTGGTGCAGAGGCCATCACATGGACTTATGCAGATACCTACAAAAGCATCCTGTACTCACACTCCACACATGCAATACGTTCATTGCACTGTCTGGAGGCAGACAGAGAGAGAGAGAGAGAGAGAGAGACAGAGAGAGAAAAAAAAAAAAACAACACAAGCAACAACACACGGTACACACACTGAGTCTAAGCTGTCAGCAGTGACAGTAGCAAGCCATGCCAGCAGCAACAGGAAGCAGTAGTAGCGGTAACGCAACTACCTGTGTTTGTCGCAGCTGATGTAAAGTAACAGGTTAATAGTCTGCATATTGTGAACCCTCCATATGTGTCATAGGTCTGTATCTATAGGTATGTCCATGTGATATGCTGTGTGCACATAGTTCCACCAAAAGGGAATGACTATACATTACATGTCATACAGTGTTAGGCCATGATCCTGGCAGCAGTTTTCCGTTGCAGTGAGGCCTGTCTGTAGGATGTGTGTGTCAGCTGGTGTAACGACTATGGCGCTTAGTTAGCAGTCATCTGGGAACTTTGTCATCCACAACCCGCACATGTTCGCTTTTACATCTGAGAAATAAATGCCAAACAAGAGGGGTCCTAGGACAGAGGCCTGTGGGATACCACATGTGACTGGCATTGAGTCTGACATGGCTTCTACAATATCGATATTATGGATTCTGTATGTCAACCAGTGTGCAACCCATCATGTGACATATGTAGTAACATGTAAGCTAATGAGCTTGTCTATGATGCCTGAATGGAGTACTGTGTTGAAGGCCTTAGGCAAGTCCAGGTAGGCTGTATGGATTGCGTTGCCCTCATCAATGGCTGTAGTGACTGTTTTGAAAGGTCAACCAGGTTCAAAAGGCAGGAACAGCCCATCACAAAGGCAAACTGGCCAGGAACAAGTGTCTGCAGGTACCCAATATCACTGTATATGCGTCCCATACTGAATCATTCCATAGCTTTGCAGACTAGGCTGGTTAAGCTTATGGTGCGGTAGTTCCCAGGGTCAGTAGATGTGCCTCCTTAGTGGAGTGGGACCACTGTTGCTGTATGCCAGTGTTCAGGTACATATCCTGTAGTACGGCCAAGGTTAAATATCAGTCTTATATGCGGTTGTATGTCCTCTTGGAGTTCACGTAGCACACATCCAGGGATACCATCAGGTCACATTGATGCTGTGTGTTCTGCTTTGCTGAGGGCGGCCCTCACCTGGACATGTGAGATGATAGGGAGGTTACATTCAGCTGTGATAAGTATTTCTACTTGTGGGGGAGAAGGAGGGGGGATACATGCACCGAACCTGTCTGCAAGAATGTTGCCAATATCTGTGTGTTCGGTGAATGTTAGGTAGGTGTGTATTAACTCAGAGCATATCTGAGGCATTTGATCTATATGTGTAACATAACTGAAGAAGGCCTTGTGGTTATCTATAGTGTGCTTGGCCATTTCCCTCCCAGAGTAGGCCGTGGATGTTGTTATGAGAGACCGTAGCTTATTACCAGTGCTGACCACAGATGCCTTCCCTTAATGTGAATCTGCTCTGTCCTGCAGTAGCCTCCTTCTATTGTTATACAATCTGCCTTTGGTTGGGGTCCACCGGATAGGATGCCTAACCTTTGTGCATAGGGTCTGGGTTAGAAATGTGTGTGCATGTTCCATGCATTCTTTGGGATGTCTGTGGGAAGCATTCGCAAAGGGGTCAGCAGTGTGGGTTGTGGCTTCCACTGGCCCAGTGGGCTGCATGGATACCATCTCAGTCTTAACAAGTGAATAACTGTCTAATCACATACATATCAAAGTAGTCTACTGTGCTGGTGGTGGTGGTGGGATATGTATATCCAGGCTGAGTAACTTGTGTCCAGATCACACTAGTGGATGGCGTTCCACATACAGTACCTTGGTATGAACCCCCAGAGTGAGGTTGTGCATTGGACCTGTCGCAGTGTGCTGACCGATGGGGCATGCTACTATGTTGTATGGAATGTGGCAGGTATTGTTGCACAGGTGTTGGCTGAGCACTGATATCTGGCCATGTACTTGTGTATCCACCAAGAGACACACACATGCTACATATCGGAGTAGTAGTAAATCACTACAGTTGAGTATCATGTATAGTATGTGTGCCATATATTGCTGACATAGTCTGCTGATATCCTGTTTGTGTTCTCTTCCAGGGACATGGCGCGTCAGCGTAATCCCGCCTACTCTGCAGCAGAAGATGAGGAGATACACCAGAGCCTGGTGCGGGATTATGACATACTGTTTTCCCGCACCAGCCAGAATCAGCAGGAGAGGGCTGCACTGTGGCAAGACCTTGTCAGTAGGGTAAATGACATTGGCACGCATAATAGGACATATGAGCAGGTACGACATCACTGCAGTGATTTAATCAGAAATGTCCGTCAGCATGCGTCGGATATCCACAGGCAACAGGTTGCCACAGGAGGTGGGGTGGCCACACATCCCCCCCTCACCAGACTGGAGGGGCTACTCCTAAGTGTTGTGGCTCCAGCCCTGGAACAGCAACAGCAATACACCTGCATCATGATGGAGGCTGGGTCCACACAGCAGCACGACATGGAGCGTGCAGGTAATATGCCATATGTACACTTGACTGTTCTGTACACTGTTAGTTTATGCATGTGTAAGGTGTGTCCGTGGTATGTAGCTGTCAACATAGTATGTAATTGTGCAGGTGTGATATTGGCAATATCAGCAGCTGACGTGTGAAAGGCAACTGGTGTACTACTGCACTGTATCATATGCAGTATCAATGGCACAGTTGTGCCCACTGACATTAATCTCCTCATTTTTGCAGGTCCCTCCAGTGTTACAGCAAGGCAGGCCATCCATGCTAGTGAGTGTGTTTTAACAATACCTATAATAGTTGAATGGTTAATTGTGTGCTTCAGGGAATCAATTACTCTGAAAAGGCTTTTTGCCGAGGCGCTAGAGGAGAGAATAGAAGTGTGTTTTTCCGTGTTACTGAATGAGATTACAACCATTGGATTAAATCTTTTATAAAATTGCAACGGAGTCGTTCTTTGTGTGGTATTTCAACAGTTTTCGAGAATTTTGGTGGTTTATAATACCTATAATAGTCCTGATAGTGCTAGTAATACTAGTGTAACTCAGTAGTGCTCTGTGTGTATACTGCGGGGTGTGCATGTGTGCCTTTGTGCCTGTGTCCATGTGTGCCTGTGTCCACGTGTGCATGTGTGCATGTGTGCATGTGTGCCTGTGTCCACGTGTGCATGTGTGCATGTGTCCACGTGTGCACGTGTCCACGTGTTCATGTGTGCCTGTGTCCACGTGTGCATGTGTGCAAGTGTGCATGTGTGCATGTGTACACGTGTGCATGTGTGCATGTGTCCACGTGTGCATGTGTGCATAAGTGCATCACTGGTAACATTGTGTGGACACTGTAAACTGTGTTTCCTGTCTTCCTCCTACAGGTTCTGGTGCTGCTCTGGTGTCCTGCAGCAGGGAACCTGAATCTGGTGCCACAGGTATTGATAATGATGATATCTGTGTAATGGCACAGGAAGGTGTGTCAGGGTCCGCCATTGGTCAGCCAATTGACAGTACACAGCTGTCAACCCCATCATTGCGCACAGTCATCCTGCCAGTACATCCTATGTCACCATTGTCCCTAGGTGATGGACAGGATACAGTGGGCATTGACCAGGGTAATGTGGTATCTGTTTCACATGCTTCCCCACACAGCAGCCATGGGCAGGGTCCTGCGATGGTACCACACAGACAGTTGCCCATGGGTTCTCGTGGGAGCATCCGTGGGCGTACTGCCTCTGGCAGACGTGCCCAAAGAGGTCTGTCAACCTCAGCTATGTTTCGGGCTGTCATGCAGGCACAGTCGCGTATGGAAAGGTACACCAGACAGGGTCTGAGGGAGCTGAGAGCATGTCGCACAGCCATGACTGACAGTATGCGTGACATCACGGATGCTATCCGTAATTTCACCGATGTCATAGACAGACGTTGTGGGGACATATTACAGCAGTTCCACAACCACATGTCCATGAGCCAGGGCAATGGTGGGCGGTTGCGGTGTCGACGTGGCCGTATGCCAGCAACAGCAGCAGCTGGCAGTTGGCGCGGACGACAACAGGCCCACAGATGCCCCCATAGTGCCAGCAGCAGCCCCAGCAATGCTGGGTCTGTGCTGTCATCGGAACGCCCCAGGAGACCATGTGCACGTGGCTCTGGACAGTCCCAACAGGGACCTGTGTCCAGTCAACACACTCCCGCTTCTGATGACAGTACCCAGTCTGGCTTAGTACCGGATACGGTCCGTAGCACCCCTGCCAGGCACAGGTACTGTGTCCATGCCCACAGACACTGATCTGAATGACCTGCCAGGTGCAGTCTGTGGCTGTCCACAAACTCCTGTATATGGCAGCCATGAGGTGGAACTGTGTGTGTGCATACACACATGCGAAATGTTAACACCCAGGGCTACCACATACACGCACACACTGCACCAACAGTGCCCCACCCTGTACTGCTGTCCCTCACCAACACACATACACACACATGTCAATTGGTGGTATCAGTGGCAGACTCAGGCATACCTAATTCACACCCTGTGCATATGATGAAACTGTGCCACCTCCTGCAATCTCCAACATCAGTGCAGGAACAGGTAAACACATTGCTGATGCACAGGGTGACTACATAGAAGTGTATTAGTAGTATCATGTTGGTAACAGTACAGTGTGCTGATATGACTGTGTGTATATCCCAGCATGCCTGATGCAGTAACCGTATGACTGTCCTGAATTGTTATCTACACCCATAGTACGTACCAAAGTGTAACAGCTGCACATTATTGCATACCAGTGGTAAGGATGTCAACAGATAGCCACATACATGGGTAGCACAGAGGGGAAGCTAATGCAAGTAGTGATACGCAATGATGGACATGTACAGTAATGGTGGCAAGTTGCCCACAACGACTATGCATTGTGGATGTTTGCGCATGTTGATATGTGTGCAGTACCAATGTAATCCAAATCACAATTAACTATGACATAATATCAGTTCACCATGGACATCTGAGCTGTGCATTCCTGGGTACATGTTGATAGTGCCTACATATTTGCACTGTTACCTACTATTAGTGTTACCCCTTCTTTGTTGTACAATGGACTGCTTCCAGCCCTGCTTACTGTAGCTTTGTTTGCATGCATGTTCGCTTGGGGTTCCCTGGAACACTGCTTCCACCTGCAATGCAGAGTTACAGTGCTTCTGTGGACTCCTAGTGACATCTGCATAGCGTACTATACGTATGTCAAGTTTACACATGACAGAACGTCACTGTCTGTCCTGTTCGCATGTACGTTGCCTGTGACACATTGCACATGTCTTACCTGGCATTTACCCACGTGTGCAGTCATATATGCCACTGCTATGAAATCAGTAGCAGTACACCCACACATACACACCTTCAGTATGTTGTTCCCCATTGGCCCTATGTGTTGGTAATCACCATGGCAATCACACTACTATGGTAGCATGTGCAAAGGTAACCTGTGAATCACCTCTATGGTCCAGTTGTGGTTTATGTGAGTCATGTGGCAATGTCACAGCTGACACATGTATGCAGTCAATCCTCACCCCTGGCCAGGAACGTACAACACATGTGTGGGATGCCACCACATAGCCAATCTGGGGACTGAGCACTCTGAACCCAGTAATGCCATACCCTGTCAGGTAGCATGACATACTACAGTGACTACAATACCAGTCAGACATAGACCCGCACTGACAGCAATCTGAACACACTGGGGCATACTTGGAGACTCAGAATAGCATCCTGCCTGAGCATCACACACCTCCGCAGCTGGCACACAGGCATACGTTACATCGGAACAGAGCACATGCCACACATGGCACACACATCCCATGTGCCACACACTCACAGCCTGTAGGGCTACACAACACACCTGCTACAGATGTGTCAGGTACCTCTCTTGGCCGCTGCAGTGGGGTCCCGCTCAACAGGCTGTACATGGTGAAGGTCACAGTGATATGCCTGTGGGGCACTATGTTCTACCACAAAACACATGCATACAGGTCAGTCAGAGGCATGGACACATATGACTCAGTCATTGACCATGCCACTATGGATGACCTGAGACATACCTCCCTGGACTACATGATAGGGAACATAGAAGGGATCTCTCAGCATGTGGCATGGGCCAGTATGAGCCTGATCTTGGTTGCCATCATACCCTCACCAGGTATGCTACCACTATATGTAGGAAGGGTGTTCTATGTCTACATTCTGCTCAATCTCCAATGTCATTCATAGGGTATACACTGGCTGTCAACGTGTGCTTACATGCTAGGGAAGCCACAATGATTTGCGAGGGGCAGCTTGCACATGACACCCATGGGCCATTGTATATTGGCAAAGCCCCTTGATACACACATAGTGCCTTATGCTGCAGGACACGGATTACATAGCCACCTCCGTGGGTATCACACAGGATAGGACACTAACAGTGATGCTACACAACACCAGCAGTGTACACCACAAGATGCATGCACTGGACACTGTCCTTAGCACGGTGAACTGCAATGTCTGTGCAGTACCAGAGTCCTGATTCACGGTTCACAGGTGCAACCCATCACTGCCAGGTTATACCTCATACCATGACTGTCGTCCCCTACACATGTAACACACATGGACAGGGGGGTGGTATCCCAAGGCACCACAGATACACACACCTCCAGGTTGTTGGCACAGCACAAAGCATCAGGGCCTATTCATGTGCAGCTAACAGTGTGTCGGACTGCCTTCTGGTTCATAGCCTGGCACACACAACCCTCCCATACACAGGAAACCCACCTATCCTCTATAACAACACTGGCAATATGACAGTCTCAAGAAATGTCTTTATATGGCTGGACTGCATCCAGCCAAACATTGTGCGTGAGCATTACTGTAGCTACAACACACTAGTTGAAAGGTTCCCAGAATGTGGTCACTGAATTGCAGTGGAATAACATGTTACCACTCCCACAACAGGTGGGAACATGCAGCACCTGTACATCGACTACATGTAGACTATATGGCCCAGACCAGATGTGTATCCCCTGCTGTAGGTATTTTACCATATACACCCACACTGTATAGACACATACCGCGTGCGGCCCCTGCACAGTAAGACACAGTCATATTGTTATGCATTGCGAATACCATTTATCCACTTGAGGCACGTGTCAGACATGGTAACTACTGCAGGTCACAGGTATTTATGTGTATGTGTCACACACATACATCATGTGTGCATTGCCATTGCTGGTTTAGGCAATGGCATGCATTGTTATGCACAAAGACCCACACAAGGTCATAATGTGTGACACAACCACACGTGGCAGTTGTGGGTTTCCAAAACATACCTATCTGTACTCTGACAATGATAATAGACCCAGTAGAGGAGTGCACTATTGGCATTACTGGCCAAGTAGCCCTGTTTGGCTGTGCTGATAGTGTGGTGACATCCCCTGTGTTTACTGGGGGAATATGCAGCATCTGGTGTATTGTAGTATTTGCCAAAAGGATCTGTTCTCTCACACTTGCAATTACACACACCCTACTATCCCCACACACACTTGCCATTTGCAGGATTCATACCCCCTACCTAACTATGTCACGACACGTAAGAGAGACGCATTAGTGAAGCACACTATTCGGATTACTAGGAGGTTCCTCTTCTCCGGCTGTACTTATAGGGTGCTGACATCATCAGTGTTTGGAAAGGGTAATGTGCATCATGTAGTGTGATCTCCTGATTGCCAAAAAGAACATGTTTTTCATACAGAATTGCACACACACAAACTCCCCACATCCAAACACACACACACTTGCAGGTTTCAAACCCCTACCTAACTATGTTATGACACTTGAGAGAGACGCTTTAGCAGAGTGCACTATTCGGATTACTGGGAGGTGTCCCTTCACCAGCTGTATGTATAGGGTGCTGACATCATCAGTGTTTGGAAAGGGTAATGTGCATCATGTAGTGTGATCTCCTGATTGCAAAAAAGCACACGTCTTTCATACAGAATTGCACACACACAAACTCCCCACATCCAAGCACACACACTTGCAGGTTTCAAACTCCTACCTAACTATGTTATGACACTCGTGACAGACGCATTAGCAGAGTGCGCTATTTGAATTACTGGGAGGTTTCCCTTCTCCTGCTGTACTTATAGGGTGCTGACATCATCCGTGCTTAGATAGGGGAATGTGCATCCCACAGAGTACTTTCACAGTTGCCAAAAGGGACATCTCCCTCACACAGACTTGCACACACACTAACCCCCCTCCACACACACTGGGCAGTTGCAGGATTCAAACCCCTACCTAACTATGTTATGACACTCATGACAGACGCATTAGCGGAGCGCGTTATTCAAATTACTGGGAGGTTTCCCTTCTCCTGCTGTACTTATAGGGTGCTGACATCATCCGTGCTTAGATAGGGGAATGTGCATCCTGTAGAGTACTTTCACAGTTGCCAAAAGGGACATCTCCCTCACACAGACTTGCACACACATCAACCCCCCCCCCACACACACACACACACTGAGCATTTGCATGGTTCGAGCTCCTACCTACCTATATTATGACACTTGAGGGAGACGCATTAGCAGAGCACGCTAACCGAATTACTGGGCATTTGGTCTGCACCTGCAGTATTTATAGGGTGCTGACATCTTTATTTCTACAGAGGTATGTACATCTAGTACTACCTGTCAGGTGGGGGATAGCATATATATGCATTTGCAGCCATCTACGTCAGGGTCAGATATGCACATCGCACTGGCAGGTTATGTTCTATACCATGCTTCATGATCACAGGACCTGTAACACACAACACAACCAGTCCAGAACACCACTCCCACATCCAGGACACACACTTTGCTTCCCTGGGAACATTGCCGGGATATGCAGGTGTTCACATACACCATTCCAGTTGTTAACATCAGGTACAGGCATATTGTGTGTGAGAACTACTCAGGCCTCTACCACTTTACCCTACAGCCACTACAATTTGTAGGTCCATGTGCTATGGCAGAACCACTCACCACAGCCACATGGGGGAATACATATTGCACCTGTCCATCTGCAACATGGGTACTCACTGTTCCACACCAGAGGTAGACCACCATTGTTGATATCTGACCATACCCACCTTTCCCTGGACATCCATATCCCATCCCCACCCCCAGACAAGGTTGTCACTGCAAACAAACTGTATTTAGCACAAGCAGACTCTACACTTGTGAAGACTGGGGTGGATGACTTCAAAGGACCCATGCTGGGGGACTATACTGGCCACTCTGCATAATCCTTGACAATTGCATTCTATGAGCATGTGTAAGGTTTGCATTGATCATGCTATCCCACATATACCCATGACTGCTCCACAACAAGACACCTGTCAAGTGTACACCAGCCATATATGAGCCGTCCAACAGACAGAGTGAGCTAATACATTGCAGAGCTGTAGCCCACAGAGGGAGGACATCTGTGAACAGTACCGGCACGACACTTCATTCCCACATAATCATCACAACACAGTGTTGACAGTGGAATTGTCCAGACAATGCAGATAGGGCTCCCCTCAGTCTGTTATTGATGGCCACTTACTGTTAGAGGTCCTCAGCAACCCTCTTCCAGCACACACCAACAACATGGCTGTGGCTTAGCACATTCAAACCCTGGGATCTCCACTGTGCCCCTGCTTGACAGAGGCACAGCTCACTAGCCTCACACGTTGCCTTATGTGACCTACTTTACAGTGGCACAGTACCCTACTGTACTGGGGATGCAGATGCCAAGCACACTCTGGCTAAGCTGTCATTCCCTAGGGCAACAAGCCTAGTATTGACCTCTACACCCATATGTTCAATTGTCAGATGCACAATATTTGTTGTGCTGTTATACTGTTTGAAGGTCTTTATTGCCATAGCATTCCCTGTTCCTATGAACAACTTGTGTATCTGTGGAAGATGTTTGAATATGAGGGCGATCCACTATATCACTTATGTCTCTGTAGTCATTTACTGTGTGCACTGGGCAGATTGCTGTGTTGTGGTTGGTTCCTGGAATGACACATACAAATACCAGATATGTGTGGCCAACTGCTAAACGGAGATATTGCCTAAGTGTGTGAGCATGCCCAGTTCAGCCTTTCCATGGCATGTTGTCTGACATATGCCTCATTTATCAAAGTGTGCAAGCATGCTCAGTGTGAGCTTTCCATATGTTGAACTCTGAAGTCCACCACATATTTGGGTGTGTGTGAACTTCAACAATATCTCACGTTTATAGTTGTATGTTGGGTGTCATGTTGTGTACTAACTGGCCAACTGCTTCGTGTCTGCCACAACAGGGATTATACTGTGCCTGCAGGGACTGCATGGGATACTTTGCATACAGTTGTCAACATCCTTTCATAATGACCTAACACTGTAGTACCGTATAGTGTACTGGTTCAGTACTTTCACTGTGGTGGACAGTATCCTAAGCTTTAGTCCTATCACTGCTTGACATCTTCATAGTGAGCACAACAGACTGTGTAGGGGCCAGTTGTGCACATATGACCATGTTGCATTATGTTCAGATATGGACTACCTACACCACAGAGTGTGTTTGTCCTTCGACACACATTGTAACTGGAGTTTGCCATGACATATGTCATGGTTAGTATACTGTGCCTCCGTCTACCTCTGACATAACAGTGATACCCAGGGTTAACCTACCATCTCCCATCCACTCATCGGGATTCCTCTTGAGGGGTGTCGATAGGTGACTCTCTGGCTAACCTGTACTGGGAGTTTACTCAAGAGTGGGGGTGCCTTCTGTGTTATAGATCATTCTGTACAGCTTGTCCTATGTATGTCAGTGCTGGTGTTCAGGTCTCTCATGTGCATAGCTCACTGCCATTCAGATTGTACAAGGTGCAGCATGTTCATTGATTCCAGCTTGGACATGGCTTCATACATCAGGCACAGCTTGCCTCTGGCTGGACAGTATGGCAGTGTGTGGAGCTGCAGTTTGTTTACTCAGGCAACACATGGCATCTGTTCATGCTCTTTGCTACTCCTGGTGGGGTACTGTTGTGGACTTTACAGTTGATGGAGGCGTCTGCTGAGGTATATCCCACAGGGGCTATTGTAGTCAATTGTGACACTGATGAAGGATGACTGCAGAGCCACAGTGACCTCCCCTTATCTACATCTGACAACCTTCATGATTGGGTGGGTATATGGTATGCTTCTGCGAACACTACAGCCACATGTTTGTCCAGTGCAGGATATCTATCACCTTGTGTCCCCAGGTCTCTCATTACATGTTAGGTATGTAATGGGTTAACACCTGTGTGGTAATTTGTGGGCACTTACTGTATATCCACGGTGGTTGTCTATACACAGTTCTGCAATTAGCTTGCTGATATGGCTATGGCTCCAGTTGTCTGTTTCTAGGTGGCCCTTTTGTGGGTTGCTTGTGTCAGCTGGGGGTCAGATATGGTGGGCTGTTTGTACTCCTCTGCATACATGTTCAGTCACAGTCCTTCCATGTTGGCCTGTACCTATGGGACATATATACAGAATGGGGGGGGGTCCCAGGACCAAGCCTTGTGGGATGCCACTCATATCTGCTTTGTAGTCTGACATGGATGCAGCATGTCTGACCATGTCAGTTCTGTCCTTGGTCTGGTTTGCAACCCCTCTACTGACATAGGGGTATATATTTAAGCTGGTAAACATATCCATACTGAACTCGTAGGGTATTGTCTGGAAGTATATGCACGGTCCAGCTATGCTGTGTGGACCACATTGCCCTCATCAATGACCTTAATGACTGTTTCAAATGGGTCAAACATGTTTAGGGGCAGGATCTGCAGTTACGACAGCCACAATGTGTAGGGTCCAGTATCAGTAGGTCCACGATAGCTTTATGTCTGCGGTACATACTGATCCTTTCCATAGCTGTGCAGACCAAGCTTGTCAGGATCCTGGGGTGGTAGTTTGCAGTATCCATTCAGGCAACACCTTTGTTGTGAAGGACCACTGTTGCTGTACACTGCTCTTTGGGTACATATCCTGTGGTAAGGCTGACATTGGGCAGTAGTGTGATTTGGCATTCCATTATTCTTGGAGTCCATGTTGGCCTCAGCCCAGGACACCATCACATACCTTTGCTGCTGTGTGTTTTGCTTTGCAGATGATGGCTGTTACCTCAACATCTGCAATGTCAGGGGACCAGCAGTCTGCTGGGATAGATATTTTGCATTCTGTTAGGGGGGGTTTGCACTGCACCTGTCAGGTTGTATGTTGGCAATATGTGTGTGTGTTTGGTATGTTGTTTGTAATATCTGTGTGATTCAGAGCATATCTGTGGATTCCCAGCATGGTTCCTACCATCAGTTAAGTAAGCCTTGTGATTATCCTTAGTGTCCTGTACAATTTGTATCTTCATAGGTTCATGGGTTCATACTAGGCTATCCACACTAGGGCATTAGTAAGCCAAGCCAGAGTGTGTGTGTCTTTCGCCGCCCCTTGCTATGTGACTATTATGGCCATTTATGATTTTCTTTACTGTTCCTCTGTCTGGACGTGACACAGTGAAGACCCCCAGTGTACATGTATGATCATCCATCCACTTGGCAATATTCCTTTTGAGGGGTGTCAGTGAGGGGCTCTGCCTAACATGGATTGGGATCCTGTTTCTGGGTGTGGGGAGCCTCTGGGTTATGTATCTGTCCCTCCAGCACATCCTATTTCATTATGTGTTGAGGCTGACATCTGTCACTCTCACAGCTCCAATGGCTTTGATTTCCTGTGGTGGAGCATGTCCATTACTTCTGTGTTGGACATGGCCTTGTACAACAGACATACAATGCCTCTGTGTTGGCAGTCTGTGACTGCATTCAGCTGGGGTGTCTACAGCCAGGCAGCATATGACATATATTTGACACCCTTTATCCTCTTGGTGGGGTACCTTTGAGGTCTTCCGAACCGCTGCAGGTGTCAGGTACTGTACATCCCATATGAGTCATTGTACTAGATTATGGGTCTGATAAGGGAACAGTACAGGGGCACAGTGACCTCTGTTGATGTAGATGTGAATCCTTTCATGATACGGTGTCGAATATCAACAGTCTTCCTAGCCACATTGGCATTGTGAGTGTCACATGACAGGTTACTGTCGACTTGTGTCCCTAGGTCCCTGATTACTCCTTGCATACATAATGGTTTACCACCTATGTGGTAATTTGTGAGTACCTTGTCTGGTATTTGGTGAGACATTCATACTGTCCAGTGTCTTCAGGATGTCTGGATGGGGTTCTTGTGTGTGAGAGTGTGGTCTGTCGCATGCTACAGACTGTACAGCAGTTTTGACTACACTTAGGTGCACATGGGTGGTCTCCGCTGCTTCATGCATTGTCAGTTACCTGGCCGTATGGGTGTCTGTGCTGCATATGGATACCCCCCTTCCTTTGATGTTTTGGTCCAGGTGTTGGGGCCATAACGCATGATATGTGGTATAACCTGGTAGTGCTGGTGTGCTATCAGTAGGCTTGCAGCAGGCTTCTGTCACTGCACAGACATCGATGTTCTCCATACTGGGAAGTGCCTCAGGGGCATGCATATTGCAGTTTACACATCTGGCATTGGTTAGCATTACCCTTATGTTTCTTATCACTTATGTTTTCTAGGGTGGTGGGTTAGTCTTTTTGGCCTTGCCTACGTACGGCTCTATGGAGGTGGCAAAGGCCTTATCCAGTATCCAGACGCCCAGGGGTAACAGGTGCAAGCCATCCCTGGAACAGCAGCATGGCTCGTCATGCATGACATCTCAAGCAGACAGACATTAGACCCTCTTGGACTGACAGATGTAACTGTGCCACCTGTTAAAGCTGATCATTCTGTGTTTGTACTGTGGCATCATTCTTGGTGAGGGTTGGATGCTGCAAACGGCCAGTGTCATACCGGCCTGGGGTACATACTCAGAGAGCTCATCCATGTCTCTTTTCATGTAGTCCAGGGAGGTACATCTCAGGTCATTCACACCAGCATGGACAATGAGTGCATCATATTTCTGCTTGCTTTGGGGTGACCTGCGTACTTGTGTTATGTGGCATATTGTGGCAGCCTACAGGCAGCTTACTGTACCCTTTCCCTTGTTCAGTCTGGTGAGTGGGACAGCAGTGTGTCTGCCTATACAGACACCTATTACAACTGTATCAGGCATGTTGTTTCTCCTTCTGGCCTGTGACTGTTTGGCACACCAGCTTTGTGTACTGTGTGTTGCATGTGCTATGTTTGGTGGTTGTGGTTGCTTGGGATCTGCTTTGGAGGCTTCTGTTGGTGTGGTGTGTTTGTAATTAGGGCCTCCGGGAATGTTTTTCTGTGTTTATGTGTTTGGTTTACAGTTGTGATAGGTCTATGTGGGACTGGGTTTGTGGTGTATGTGGTTACCTTCTCCTCCTGACTAGTTTTGACAGTACTGAGTTGGGGGAGCTCAGCCTCTGGTTTGGATACATGGTTGCATCTCTCACATATATTTGTATTTATTGGGGGGAGTTGTGGGTTGTCTGTGTACTTGGGCCAGGTGTCACATTGCCTCTGGATTCACAGATTCTACTTGTTGTGGCTGGCCTTAGTGGATTGTATGTGTGGACATATTTTATTGCCATACTACTGATCAGTGATTACTTACCTTTTTATGTTTGCTCTATCATGTAGTAGCTTCCTCATTCTCTTGCATGGTTTGGTAATGGCTGGAGTCCAGCATGCCAGATGCCTGCGTGTATGGCATTGTGTCTTGTTGTTATTTGTGATTGCATACTCCAAGCATTCCTGGCTGTGTTCATGGAATGCCTGTATAACATGTTCTGCGGTGTGTCCCATATTCTGCACTTGCACAGGACCTTTTGTGGATTCCACATCGGTTTAGAGGGGTAAAAACCTATGCTTTACACATGTTTTTCACTGTGGTTTTCTGGCCAGGGACTGTGGTCAGGATGTGTATATCCAGTGTGATTACTCTATGGTCTGGTCTTACCAGTGAGGGATACACTTCTCATCTTGCCATCCAGTACACATGTTGCTGATTATCACATCCAGTATGCTTACCCCTCTTGTGTGAGTGGTACGTTGTTCCTGGGCATTTTGGTTTATGGATTCTGGGAACTTTTCTCCTACTGTGTTGGTGCTAGTATAATGCTCCCAGTGCATGTCTGGGTATTTTCATTCAAGCAATATAATGTGGTTTGGGGGGCGTGATATATTCATGTATTCCAACATAGGCCAGGTGCAGTTCCTGGTATTAGGACAGTAGTCTGCAGCAGGCTATATACTGGGAGGCGGTTTTAGCCATTGGTATTTGACCATGGCTAATCCATGCTGCTTCTTGTTATGGTACCAACATGGGAGTGTGCTTATCCTTGACATTTATTGCTAGTCACCCTCCTTTTGTAGCTTGTTCCATGTTTTGCAGCTGTACAGCACAGTATGAGGTATAACCTGGTAGTGTTAGGGTGCTGATGTGAGCCTTGACCCAGTTTTCTATTACAGGACTGATATCAACATTCTCCATACTGTGTGCGTTTACACTGCACACATCTTGTTGTTTAGACTTCTGGCATTGGGTAGCATTACATCTAGGTTCCTATCCCTTGTGGTACCTATGAAGGTGGGTTTGTGTTTTGAGACTTACCTATTCAGGGCATGCTGTGGGTACTGACAGACTTTGCCAGTATCCATGGGGCCTGGACTGATAGGTGCACACCACCCCTAGCAGGTGGTGCATCATGTCATGCTCCGCATGTCTTCCCAGGCTGAAACACATTTGCTCCCCTTTGACTAACTGCATTACTTCAGCCAGTTATTGCAATTGATCATCCCATCGTCATTTTGTGGCTTCATGCTTGGTGAGGGTGGATGTTAGTCAGGGTCCTCAGGTGTGCATATAGTACATGGTGTTACATTACTTAACACATGGCATTCTTGCCTCAGGTGGTGCTGCAGGGCTGCCTCTGTCGGATGCGCATATTACACTCCCTGTACATGTTTGTGAGCAGGTCATGTCATTTTAGGCATCCCTGTTATTATTTGAGTGAGTCAGAGGGGGTATCATTCCCAGGGTTCCTACTGAGCCAGTGTATGTGCTATGCGTTGCCTCTTTGCCAAGGCCAGGGCATACTGGGCACACCTCCTTCTGCCTACTGGGGCAGGCTCAGGTTGTTCCTCCTCCGAGTCACGCTCTGCCTGTGATGGCCTTGGCAATGGTGGGGGGCTGTTTGGCCCAGCCCTATGCTGGTCCTGCTGCAGCTGCTTTCGCAAGATCATATTATGTAGCATAGCACATACCATGACAATTTGGGCACATGTAGTTGGTGTGGACTGCAAGGCTCCACCAGATGTGTCCAGACACCGGAACCATGACTTGAGCAGCCCAAACACATGCTCTATTACATTACGTGTTTGTGCATGTGCCTCATTATGGCGTTCCTGTTCAGGTGTGTGTGCGTTTCTGATGGGTGTCATCAGCCATGGCTCCAGTGCATAACCTGCATCCCCCACTAGGTGTCCGTGTGGGATGTCCCCATTGGCAAATGTCTGGTACAGCTGCATCAAATGCCAGATGTGGGAATCATGGTAGCTCCCAGGGCAGCCAGCACACACATGCATTATTATGCCTTGGGCATCACACACGACCTGGCAGTTGATGGAGGGGAAGCCCTTCCAGTTAATGTAGGCCCTACCCCGCTCACCGGCTGGTGCTTTGATGCATATGTGCGTGCAGTCTATTGCACCCACTACCTCAGGGTATTCCGCTATTTGCTGGAAGAGACGCATATTGCTGGCCAATACCTCACGGGCATTGGGGAAATATACATGATCGCTGACATGGCATCCAGGAACTGGTGCAGTACCCTGGAGGATGATGCCTGTGATATCCCCATCATATCACCAGTTGGTCTTTGGACGGTACCTGTTGCTAGTATTCTTAGGCCAACACATACCTTGGTTTCCACTGGGATGGGTTCCCCTCTGTGTGAGGCGTGGCCTGCACAGCTCAACTATTTGCTGCAGGAGCTCTCTGTCCACTCTATAGCGCTCTACTATCTCCAGCTCATGTAACCCATGGTAGGTGACCTTGGGCCTGTACACTCTTCTCCGTCTCCTCACTGTGGGTTGTCTGGCACCATCTGCATTGTCACCACCCTCAGCAAGTCGCCTATGTCTCATTATGACAGCTATGACAGCCCCTAACATTTCTGCTCTGAGTTCAGCTTTTTCAGTTTTCACTTCTAATAGCTTACTCCTGTCTTGCAGTGTCTCTTGAGAGAAACATCCTGCACTGCTGTTTGCAGAGTTTTAAGTGCTGGGCTGGGCTACTATTCTGCCTGTGTAATTGCCTGCTTCTAATTGTTTTCACCTGCTAGCTCCAGCAGTATTCCCTTCTAGCTTCCTACTAATTCTGTTGCTTCCTTTTTCCTTTCTGTTTCCTCAGGGGGGAGCAGCGTGCATACCAGCAGAAACACACTCACAGTGGCTTACACGCGCGCACACATGCTTATACGGTTCAGGATCTGCCTATTCGGGTTAAAATGCGCGCACACCAGTGCAATCAGTGTTACAAGTCTGCCAACAGGCTCCTACATTCTCAGTCTGCCCTACACACGTGCACACCAGCGCAAACAGTGTTAAACATCTACCAACACGCTCCCACATGCTCAGTCTGCCTTACATGCACGCACACTGCCCTATTCGCGCTTCATGGCGCACGCGTCTTATGCGCCCAGCAAGAAACTTTGGTGTAAGTAACAGTGTACACCTTCCATTTCTTGACTTTCCCATGCTTATCTTCTGGCACTCCTCTTTCCCTGATCTGTGTCTGTCATCTGTCATGTTACACTGACCTCCAATGAACTGCATTTCTATCTACCATTCCCCCCTGTGATGTCACCTATCTCCTACTCTATTCCTCCCCCTTATGTATCTCTTACACTACTCAGACTGTGCTCATTTGCTATGTGACTGTGGGATTCAGTATCCTAACCCTCATTTACATGAGATTGCCTACTAATGCTTAGTTACGTGTCTTAGACTCAGCTTCCCCCCTTAGCAACCACTACACGGTGGCCATGTTGTTTTTGGTCTGCTGGTCCCTGCATTGTCATTCCATGTATTGCATAAAACCCACATTTGTGGGTTTATAACCTTCATTTTTATGTTTTATACAGCGCAGCTGCAAGTGAGGTATTTAGCATATCCATGCCCAGTCCGTGTAAGAGACGTTTTAGCTGGTCTCTTACACGGAGTTTCGGGCTATTCCTGGATCGCGAGGCTTGCATGGAGTGTTACACATCTCTTACACTCAGTGCAAGCCTGCCCAATGACTATTTATTAGGGTCAGAGAAGGAGAATGTGAATTTTACATTTGGTTTCCACCTTCTTCAGAGATTGTTAAACCTAAGAGAAGGTATATTTAGAGATCATGAATATAGGGTTTTGTTCCTAAATCAAAAAACACATGGAATTTGTTGCTAGGAAAAAAAAACAATTGTCTGTTTTCTGATCTCAGGAATGTCCCTGTTTTGAGAATAGGGCCATCCAAATATGTAGATATTTTGATTTTGATTAATCATGAGTTGACTAAATTACATCCAGTTAATAGCAGTGAATTTATTTTTCACAGACTCTTGTACAGTCTGAGCTCTTTACTCAGGTATCATTACGAATTTACTGTTTACCTGTTTTCAACCCTGTTCACCAGCTCATGTAGATGATTGCACTTGCCTGCATTTTATCCTTGGCATATGGTCTGGAACAATATCCATGTTCCTCAGAAACTCTTCCAGATTTTCAGTTACTGTAAAGAATTATTTTGTTGTGCAGTTAGTGTACTATAGCCAGAATGCAAAAGTAAGTATTTTACAACATCTTCCAAGGTTCTGCATCCTGTTAGTTTGCCTGTCAAAGTAGAAGGTGCTGAAATTGTAAAGACAATACAACAGTATGCATGAAATATGTTTTTTCAATTAATTATAATGAATGCTGTGAACAGAAAAGTTATTTGTTTCTTTTGATTCAACTTAACAGATAGTTCCAGTCCATTCATATGAGCTGCTATTTTGTTTTGCACAACTATTTAATATACACTAATGATGCCTCCAATATGGAGAATACAGGTAGCCTGTTGATATGAGGGTTTTCAGACAAGCCTTATTTTCATAAAGCAGATTGATGTGATGTCAGACCATTTTCACTTATTCCTTCGGATTTACTAATCTTCCATGCAGGACTAGTCTAGGCCTGCACTGAAGTGGCCGCTCAGGAACAGGATGGTAGAGTGCCATGCATAGTAATGAAAGCACGCTGCTTGAGCCCCCCAGGCTTACACGGAGTGTGTACAAGTGCAGGCAGGGGGCGTGTCTGAGAGCAGAGCCTACAGAATAAACATGCCCCTGTAATGTTCAACAGCAGAAAGTGGAAATAAATGAGCGATACCGCTCATAGGTGTCCACATATCCCCACCTGCAGTCCTCATGTGTACAACAGCAACAGGACATAAAAATCAAAATAGAAACCCCCCCCGTATCTGTGTCTAAAGAACCAAGTACAGCTAACCGTAAGTGCACAGGTGTGCCCATTGCTTAGCCACAGTGAAAGCAGCCTAAATTCTGAAGAGGATAACAAGGATGATATATGCAAATGAAGCATGTCAGCAATAGTGTAGTAGCAGAGTGTTCACCTAACGAGTAGGCATTCCCAGTTCGAGTCCCAGTACAGCACAGTCTATTTTACACTGCAAAGCATGGTATAAGCAATATTTGTAATGCAAAACCCACTAAATAACATACATTTTTATGAAGAGGAGTACTGCAGGAAATGCACATGTGAAGAGTCAACATCATAATGAATAAGGCAGCTGTAAGCAGGCGTAAGCACAGATAAGCAGTAGTAAGCATATGTAAGCACTAGTAAGTGTGTGCAAGTGTGTTTGGGCAGGGTTAAGAATTGCCAACACAGATTAAGCAAAGGAGAAGCAGACTGGGTGTAAGACAGTGTGACTGGAAGTTAGCAGTGCTTACCTCTGCTCCAATCCGCTTACAACTACTTTAAAGTGCCATAAGCACACCGTATCCAATGGCTGGTGTCCTGCCCAGCAACAAAACAAACAGCTTCTGCAAGGCTGTAACCCAGGACCATGCACACCATACACAAAATAATTTACCACTAAGCCATGCCAGATGTGCATAAATCGTATGTTGTTAGAAACATAACCCCAGCCCAGTCATGCAACAGTACAGAGAATGTATACCTACAGCTAGATGGACATGTGTATGCAAATATATAACTATCTAAACAGATACAACATATCTATAGATGTAGTTACATATATATATATATATATATATATATATATATATATATATATATATATATATATATATATATATATATATATATATATATATATATATATATATATATATATATATATATATATATATATATACACACAGATATACATGCAAATGCCGACAGCTACACATAAATATGTAAAGATCTATATGTCTACATATACACAAGTTACCTATATGTATGCAGATATATGTCTCCGTAGGTATATAAGAACATAGTTAGATATATGTAAGCAAATATATATACCCAACAGAGTTATATATGGCCAGACATCTGTAGATAGCAATGGCAGATTAACAGACACATATATGTCCACATGCACCATGAATGGGCTTGAGAGGCCCCAAACAATATATGTCACGTACAAATTGGCATATCCCCCGCCCAGCCAAACACATCTGCCCTGCAATACACTACCAAGCTCATTGTACTGTATGTGTGTCATTGAAATAGGGATTTAAATTAGCCGTCTGTTATGTTTCACATCACATCCCCCTCTCCCCCACCCACTACGTGGTCCAAGCAGTACAGGCCCATCCAACGAAGGCCATCCCCGACCCATACATTCATTACCCACAGTTCCGCTTCCCCCCACCCACTGCACACATGCAGCTACCATCCCTACCCTGGTTACCAGCCCGTAGCTACCACACCACCACACATCCCCCGCCGGGACCCATCCCATATGTTGTCCCGACCCAAGTATCCTAGGTCTGGCACAAGCCGTAGTCCATGCACATAGCCATGGGTACCTATGTAACTCTGGGTGTAGACGAAAGTTGTATACCCAATGTTCGGGTCATCCCGCATAGGACGAATGATTTCCTAGTACTAACAATAGATTTCATGTGTGGCTCTGTGTACACTAATGGATTTAGTTGTAGGTATTGCAAATCATACGCGGCACACAAGGTTGGCAGGTATGCACACGAAACACAGTATCCAGCAATACCAGTTGACATTACAGGATATGTAGCTAAATATGTAGAGGTATGTGTATGTGTATATATACCCATAACTAAATGGAGATATACCTCTCCCTGTCTGTAGTACAAATGTATACATACATAGACAGACATATATCTAAATACCCACATATAGATATATACATATGCAGACACCCATACATCCACATGTTGTTAGATATATATATAGAAATATATATATATATATATGTATGTATATATATATATATATATATATATATATATATATATGTATGTATATATATATATATGTGTATATATATATATATATATATATATATATATATATGTATATATATATATATATATATGTGTGTGTGTGTGTGTGTGTGTGTGTGTGTATATATATATATATATATATATATATATATATATATATATACACACACACACATATATATAGCTATGATATGATACAGCAGTTAAGAATTACATATGTTCACAGGCCGTGCCAATGGGGTGAGGTGCCCAGTCAACAAAAGTGTAGCACGTAGCATCAACCCCCCCCCAGCCAGACAGGTGAAACATACAAACAAACACACAAAAAAAGTAAATAAACCACTTCTTCCCAAACTACAGGCAGGATACTACCAGTGGGAGAGACCCGCCAAGTCTAAACTGGAAACAAAGACAAGAACTTTCCTTGCTGGACAAGCCAAAAATTTAAGGCATATGTGGGTTCCTGCCATTACACAGATGCGCAATGGCAGGGCGTGTATGTTCTCGGACTACAAGGTTGGGGAAAACTGATGATCCATGGGTCGAGACAACATACATGATGGGTCCCGAGAAGTGGAGAGTGGGCAGTGTGTAGTGGTGTGTTTAGACCCGATCTGCACCCGGAGTAAGGATAAGTGCTGTAGAGGAGGTGCGGGGGGGGGCTATGGGTATGAAATTATGGGCCTAGGTGTGCAGGTGTTGGCTGGAGCAGTTCTATTTGGACCACCCCGGGGATGTAAGCAATATTGTGCATTGGGCAGAGCCGCCGTCTAACGAGCAGCCACACCCTGTACTAGTCCCACTGCAGCACAGTCTATTTTACATGGCAAAGTACGGTACAACCATATGTGTTGTTGTAAAACCCACTGCATAACACCAAAGAACACATGGTCGCAACACCCCACTGTAGGCATGTAAGCCGATCTAATTGGCATCACAAGTTATTATTGTAGTCCTCACCTCCACCCAAGGGTGTGTGTCCAACGCAAACTCCAAATGCAGTGTATATGCACAGCTGTTACTCTAGAAGACATGGCCAGCTGTGGACCTTCCCTGCAGCCTTCCTGCACATCCCTGGATAATTCCCCTACTAACACCCCCCTTTGTGCCCCATGAACACCATTACCTATCAACCCCTGTTCCATTTATATTAATGTTTAAAGTTACATGTAGGTGACACCCTCTTCCCCAACTATATTGCCAGAATCTGGAACCCCCAACCCACAAATATCACCTCAGGGCACATGTAAATAACATATGAAGGAACACCACAAGCACACTTGGATCAGCACAGGCTCACCACCTTGCGAACCCCCCCCCCCAACTTACACTCTATACCACTACATCAACTAGTGGAATTGACGCCTCTTGTCCTGCCTCACATACAAATCCCAACATCCGACAAACCTTCCGTATTGTTCCCCATCCAGTTATTCCAACAGGCTACTATACAGTTACAATGTCACCCCCACTACCTACCTACTCGTTCACTATTCCCCTCTACTGTACCACACAGGTATGGAATAACTAAACCTACCCCAAATACCAGCGTGTAACCTATCCAGAACTGTTAAACTGGAATCCAATTTCACCTTAAACTGACCTTTGTCAACAGTCATACCTGACATGTAAACCTGACCTAAGCATGTATAATACCAACATGTTAACATAAACTAAGCATGAAGAATGGGGAACGTAGCAGTGTTACATCTGTTACTCTCTATGGGTCACTGTGGAGCTCTACTCCCTGGGCCACCGCTGAAAATGGACAAACATCCAGTCAGATTGTCCCGGTCCACAAATGTAAACTAAATACATGAAGTAGCACAGGGTATGTGGGAGCAAGTGGGTGTAAGCCTGTTTGGGCAGCGGTAAGCAATTACCACACTGGTTAAGCAATGTAGATGCTAACTCAATGCAAGATGCCACAGCCGGAGGTCAGCAATGCTGAGCCTCACGCAAACCAGTGCATACCTACCTACAATTGCTCTACAGTGCCTTAGTCACTCTGTAGCCAATAGCTGTCATTGTGGCCATTAACAAAATAATCTGCACTGCCAGGTTGCAATCCCTGACCCTGCACACTATAGTATACGTGAGTTCCACTAAGCCATGGCGGATACACATTCAGCTGCTGTGATCACAAACATATCAACTAGCACAGTCATCTAGCAGTATAGGAAATGTAAGTGTGTAGATTAATACCAGCAAACATGTACATTGCTCAACCACAGTATTATGAGCAGTCTATGTGCATCAAAGAACAGTGCCTGTCCAATCATACTGTGAAAACAGTAGTATTGCATAATACCGAAGAGAATAATGAAAAACGGTGCACACCGTGGGGGCGTGCTTCATGCACAGAATGTCACACCTGGGGCGCTGGTTCCACGGACCTGGGAGATGAGGCTGGCCAGGTGTGTTTGCAAACTGCTGCTTCTCAAAACTCTGTCTGGATGCTACCAGTGGGCAAAACAGTGTAGACCAGCTAGGTCCATTCTTGACACAACAACAGGTCCGTCCATGACGGGATGAACCAAAAGTTGTGGGTCACATCGATGTCTCCACCAATATTGTTAGAGGATCAAGGGAAGGCTTGTACATATGTGGACTAAATGGATGAAGAGCCTGCAGACACGTGGGTCAAGACAGTATACTGGTGGAGTACCAAGACATGCAAAGAGGGAAATGTGTGGAGGTGTGGTATGGCAGGGCTTGCAACTGGAGAATGGATGGATGCTGTATACATGGAGCTTGGGAGCCGGGGAAAGGGAACATGGGTATGACATTATGGTAGAAATATGCAAATGAAGCAGAACAGCAATAGCGTAGTGGGCAAAGCATCCACCTAACGCGCACGCATTTCCGGTTCGAGTCCCACTGCAGCACATTCTATTTTCCATGTGAAATCTGTATATCAACATCGTTTTGCTGTATAACCTACTAAATAACATTTATATTTGAACAGGAGTACTGCATTAAATGCACATGTGAAGTGTCGGTGTCATAATGAATAAGGCACTAGTAAGCAGGTGTAAGCACAAATAAGCAGTAGTAAGCATAGATAAGCAGTAGTAAGTGTGTGTAAGTGTGTTTGCGCAGGGCTAAGCATTGCCTACACAGATTAAGCATAGTAGAAGCTAAATGAGTGTAAGAAAATGCATCTGGAGGTTAGCATTGCTTAGCTCTGCTCAAACCCATACTCACCTGCGTAAAACTGCTCAAATGTCCCGTAATCACTCTGTATCCAACTGCCGGTGTTCTGCCCAGCAACAAAATATACAGCCTCTGCAAGGCCCAAACCCAGGACCCTGCACATCATACACAAAGTGATTTACTAGTAAGCCATGGCAGATGTACATAACCTCTTATTTTCACAAACATATCATCCAGCACAATCAGTCAACAGCACAGGAAATGTAATATCATACCACACAACCTCTTAATGCAAGATTTCTAGACAAAGTGTGCCAAAATGTGGGTACAAATAGGGATATCTGTCAAATACTATTCTAATACACTTAAAACATTGAACCACACAAGGACCAAACAGCCAGGAAACCGCCAAATGGAATCCACAGAAATCCAAGACAAATGCAGCAAAAATACCAGCCAGATATAATCCAAAAATGATCGAAATCCAATAAAAACCGATAAAAAATCTCTAAAACATGCGCCAGTTTATTTAAGCCTTCAAATTATAGCTTTTTGTCAGTCCCAAGACCAACTTCCTCAGAAATAGTTAACATGTAACAACAAAAATTCAAAATGGTGACACTGACTTTAAAATCCCTTTCATCTATGACATCACTTCCTTTATTCCATCATTTAAAGTGATACAGCATCTCTACATCAAATAAAAATCATATGGCTTTTTCCTACTTAATATTTGTTGCCCTATGAAATAATGTGATATTTTTGCCATCCGACTGACCAAAATTAAAATTAAAATGCAGAATGAAATGCAATAAAATACATTTATGTATTAAAAACATACAAAAATTCATATAATTCAAAAATCACATGCAATACACTTGCAACTCAAAAAGAGTCAATGTCTTAGACAAAAAATACTTTCACCAAACAAATATGATTACAAAAAAATTATTATATAAAATTACAAATTCTAGGGCTTGCAACTAAGCACTTGCAACTCAATGGTGGAACTCAGGCAACTGAAGGAACTACCTCTCCAGGCTCTTCAGCTTTAAAATACATGCTATAGACAGCATGCCAAACATTGCTAGTTACACAGTTATATGTACTGGAACACATACTTTGAAGGAGATGAAAAGTCTGAAACACAAACGTGTCGGCATGAGTGACTGACTTCAATCCTAAGATCATCCATGTCAATTGCCAAGAGAATGAGGTACAGGCCAAACATATAAGCCGAACATGCATGGACAGATATATATCTGTAAATGTAGACAGATAGACAGCTATAGGTATATATATGTGTATGTATGACTCACAAATAATCATATAACAGCAATTGTACATAGATAAATATGTTCAGTGTATATATCCATATATATATATATATATATATATATATATATATATATATATATATATATACATACACACAAATATATATGTACATATACATATCTAGATCTATATCAATGTCCATATCTATCTCTCTATATATGGGGGTTTCACATATATAATTATGCATATATATATATATATATATATATATATATATATATATATATATATATATATATATATATATATATACAGATAGACATGTGTATAGCATTTCCAGATGGGAACAAAATCCTGAACCACTCAGTACAACATAACAGACCATAAGCACAGTTAATTGGGGTGGGGGCACAAATGAGGGACACCTGGTAATTACTGCTATGTAACCCCCCAGCCCTAACGGATATGCTGTGCAATCCAACATCCAGCACATGCAGTATTTGACTTCAGGGCCCTCCACAACACATCTACAATGCTCCAACAGTAATACAAGTCACCTAAACATGTCAGGGAAATAGCTGTAACATATCATGCAGAAAAGTCATTCTACCGTAGGGAATGTACAATGTGGAAGGAGTACACATTACAACAGTACAGATATGCACACACATCTATACATTGGCAATTATTAAGTAAAAGAACAAAAAGAGGCACTCCATGACTATCGAAGCTGACCCTTTATTCCACAAGTAAGCTCTTTCACATCACCAAAGACGCTTCATCAGACTTTCAACAACACAATGTAACAAACTTCTTAAATAGTAATTCAAGAAATATTGAGCCAATGAAATTACACATAAAAACATAAGAACAGGAAGCTCATTAATATTTAAGTATTTAAAAACACATACAAAAATATACAAAATAATTTATATATTAAAAACACACATAATAAGTTGTAATCAAAACCCTTATTAACATTTCATATAAACAACATATATATCTTTAAAATTTTTTCCATAAGGTACTTTATCTTAAATAAATTTATTAAAACATTTTTAAAAAAATATATTTCTTAAAAATAGTATCTGATTATCCAAACCTTAACACAAAACACATATTTCTTAATCCATCGTCATACTAATGAGACAAAGCACAATCTGCTAAAAATGGTTTTAATAAAACACTGTCATTCAGGCCATGACCCTTATCTGCTTGTAACTTAATTATCCATCTACCTTCCTGTTTTTCTGTATGAGTCTTGGTATTACCTAATCTCACTGTTCTGCATACTATTTCCAATACCAGAAATGTAAATCTATGACTTGTACCATGTTGGACTACATGTCTTGCTAAAGCATGCTTCTATGTGGGTAAAACGAATAGGACACTGAGAGAGAGAATCAGGGAACATATATATGCCATTAATAAATTAGATGAAAGAAATGCTTTAGCAAGACATGTAGTCCAACATGGTACAAGTCATAGATTTACATTTCTGGTACTGGAAATAGTATGCAGAACAGTGAGATTAGGTAATACCAAGACTCATATGGAAAAACAGGAAGGTAGATGGATAATTAAGTTACAAGCAGATAAGGGTCATGGCCTGAATGACAGGGTTTCATTAAAACCATTTTTAGCAGATCGCCCTTTGTCTCATTAGTATGACGATGGATTCAGAAATATGTGTTTTGTGTTAAGGTTTGGATAATCAGATACTATTTTTAAGAAATATATATTTTTTTTAATGTTTTAAATAAATTTATTTAAGATAAAGCACCTTATGAAAAATTTTTTTAGAGAATATATATATATGTTGTTTATATGAAATGTTAATAAGGGTTTTTGATTACAACTTATTATGTGTTTTTATATATAAATTCTTTTGCATATTTTTGTATGTATTTTTAAATACTTAAATATTAATGAGCTTCCTGTTCTTATGTTTTTATGTGTAATTTCATTGGCTCAATATTTCTTGAATTACTATTTAAGAAGTTTGTTACATTGTATTGTTGAAAGTCTGATGAAGCATCTTTGGTGACGTGAAAGCGCTTACTTGTGGAATAAAGGGTCAGCTTCGATAGTCGTGGAGTGCCTCTTTTTGTTCTTTTACTTATTAGCTATTTTCTTAGAGAGGCACTTTACCCTGGATATTTTTTCGTTTTTGCTGTTTTACATTGACAATTATGCTCAAATATATATATATATATATATATATATATATATATATATATATATATATATATATATATATATATATATATATGGGTCTGGGTTACAACATCGACAGATGACAAGACCAACAGCGAAATCACCGACGCCAGAGGATCGACGGATGAAAACACCGACGCGGAATGGGGAAAGGATGTGTAAGTATGCGGTAGTGACAGACGTTAGGGTGCGAGTAAGGTAAGTGTGCGATGTTGATGGTCTGTAGGGGTAGGGGTGGGTTAAGTGAGTTAGGGTGCGGGTTAGGTAAGGGTGCAGTAGTGAATTTTTTTGGGTTAGGGGCGGGTTAAGAGAGTTAGGGTTAGGGGCTGGTTAGGTAAGGGTGCAGTAGTGAATTTTTTTGGGTTAGGGGCGGGTTAAGTGAGTTAGGGTTAGGGTGCGGGTTAGGTTAGTGTGCGATAGTGACGGACCTTAGGGTTAGGGTTTCGGTTAGGGTTGTGGATAGTTGTGTATGTAATGTTTAGTGTTTGTTTGTTAGGATTTAGGTGTGCTTGTGTTGTGTGTGTGGTTTTTGGTCAGGGAATTTGTTTTGTTTATTGGTTGTTGTGATGATGTGTTGAGTGTGTGCGGTGTCGTGTTTGTGATCTGTCGATGATGTGGTGTCGGTGATGTCATTGTCGATGTTATGTGCTGTCGGTGTTATAACCTAGAACCATATATATATATATGGACGTACTGGGTGCAAAGTATATCCCTCAGCCACAAGCCCTGTAATTGGTACCTGTGACGTGTAGTGTGGCAACCATTCCCACAAAGGGAATACTTACATTACACATATACCCACTCACAATTCAAAGGACATGACATGACACACAGGTAAGTATACACAGACAACCTTTATTTGTGTACTATACAGTAATGTATGCCATTACTTACAGCACATAGAATTTGAATAATTTAATCAGTGATGAATGCAAGGCCCACACAAAACAGTAGATGCAGACAGTGCGGATATATAACATACTATGCTGTCCAGGCCAAGCCCTTTAATTCGTACAACAGTAGACAAAGGATTTGCCTTCAAGATAAGTAACAATCTACAATAACAAATGTAGTTCAGCAGCCTCCAATTGCACCCTGTAGTCAAGCCCTAGGGGGAAATGTATTACTTGTGGTAATGTCAATGTATCTGTCACATGTATGGACCCTGACCAACAAATGCTGTGGGAGTCCACAATATGACTGGGATGATAGCAGGAATGCTAGCAGTAAATAATGATAGGCCATTACCTAACAACCCCTAACCGTATCACAGCAGGACAAAGCCTGCCATATATGTGGAGGGCAGAGGCAGGAACACAGGACCATACTTGCAATATTGCTGTTACACACCCTGGACATTGCTGGTGTTACAGGTTTTGTTGCAACATACCCTTATGCAGGAATAAGACACCAGGAACACAAATGGATGTAGCCATGTACTGATAGCATGCAACAGACAGATTTCCAGGGATATATCTGGGACAAGACCTGTGTGGTGCACAGGCAAAAGCAAACACACAATCCACTGGCCATCATGTGAATAGGCCCACAGTTGAGAGCTATGCAGACAGACTGCATTCCATCCTAAACTACTATGTACACACAAACACTGCAAGACCAGCAATATACAATGCACATAACAACACTATTCACTCTGTCTGTAGGTCTGGAACCTCTTACAAATGTGTAGTTGGGCTTTGTCTGTAAGTCCTGCTGTAAGAGGTACTGCAACTTGCCGTCTGTAATACTGATGCCCACATACAGGAAGGATGTCCTCCATACTGGAAAGGTTAAGGGACAACACCCACATGAGTCAGCAATTTATAGTACTGGGTTGTCATTACAGTGGTTATCTGAATCACTACACAGCAGGCTGCATGCAGTTAGCAACTGTTGCACACTGACTGGTGCAGAGCCCATAACCTGATCATGTGCATCACCTACAAAAGCCATGCTGCAATCCATTCAAACCAGCTCAATCGCTCTAGTGGAGGGAGAGAGAGAGAGAGAGAGACAGACACACACACTGAAAAAAAAATTATAAAAGCCAAAACCAGAAAGGTGTCACACTTGTCATAAAAAAAGGTATGTAAAACATAAATGTATGTAATTTAATGTAGTATGTCGTATAGATTAATAGGATATATGATGTTGAATGTTTGATATGTGACATCTGTAGTTGTCCCTGTAATGATGTTCTGCTGAACAACTGCTCTGGACAATACTGTCTGTCCCTGTAGGCTGTTGGACATACCCACCAACTGTGCAGATCAGCAATTAATGACAAAGATGTCAGCCATAATGTCTGTTTGTGTTATGTTAGTGTGGGCAATATCTGGTGGTGGAAGTACTGCCGTCATGATAGACGCATGGGTGTCAGAGCACACCACTTGCAGGACAGTCATGTTAATGTGTAATGTAGCATGTACAAATGCCATAGGTGTATAATAAGCTTACCAGCAATCTCACACCATATATACCACACTAATGTTAGTCTGTTTTCACATGTGACACCTGCCTGTGTTGCAGCAAGGCAGAAGAGTGCAGCTGTGAATGAAAGACAGTTACAGAATGCGGACCAGATGCCTGTATGCACCCCACATATAGATAAATATCTGTGTGATACCGAATGAGACATGCATGTCTACAGATGCACAGGCACTCATATAGAAATAGCTATATCAACAACCTACAAGATATATCTGCACTTATATGTACATACATACATACATACATATATGTATATATATATATAGTGGCACTGACAATGGCATGCAGGTGAAATAGTCTGTAATAGGCCAGCAAAGATAGTGTCCCCACAGGGAGCATGGCTACAAACACATAGCACAAAGCGTGACACAAAGACATAGCACAAAGCTTGGTACAATACAACATATGTCCCAATGGTAGGTAAGCAGCCGACATACCACTTGCATTCTGTGAACGGTTTGTTGTAGCTGATATGGTGGGGGGAGACAAATATGTGTATTAAGAACTATAGTAACCCTGCTGTATGAGTGGCTCAGACCTGTTTCCATCTTTATGCCTTCCAGGGAAAATGGCACACATACGTCTGCCATCATACAGCGCCAACGAAACTGAGGTGATTATAGACCATCTGGTACAGCATTATGAAAAGCTGTTTGGCCAGACAGCCCATGATCAGCAGGAGAGGACCGCCCTGTCGAATGAGCTAGTCCACAGGGTCAATGATGTTGGACTGCAAAACCGCAGCTATGAGCAGGTCCAGCATCATTGCACCGACCTGCTTCGCCATGTACATTGGCATGCAGCTGCCATATGGGGGGACCACCTCACAATTGGGGGGGCAACCCGCCCATCCACCCCTCACCCGTGTGGAGGAGGTTCTCAGCAGCCTTGTGGCACCTGCCTGTCTATAGCAACAACACCTGGCAGGGCACATTGTAGAGGCGGGTGCCAATGACACACCAGCTGAGAAGCTTGCAGGTAAGGCCCCAGGGCACATCGGTACACCACTCTTGTGTATGCATCTGTACAGGTATGTCATGCAAATCTGAGATGTCATATACATAGTCTGTTGCTGTGTAGTAGTAATAAGCAGTTGTGCATAAGCTGTAGTATTCTGGAATTCTACTGTTGATGTAATATAATGCTGCACTCACCCTTTATGAATGCCACAGCTGTGGCCACTGACATCAACTTTCTCACACTCCTATGTAGGTCCCTCCAGGATACCACCATGGCAGCAGCCTGTAACCAGTGAGTATGGTTCATGTTCATGCATGATAATACACTGGGCATGTAATAGCTATGGGATATTCCATGCACACATCTAACATACCTACCCATACTGCATGTTGTACATGTTCATGTTTTGTTGCTGTGAAATGCACTGCATCACAGGAGAGACCATGCTGGGGTATAAGAAGGGTACAACAGACACATGCAAGATAACTAACATCCTGGCAATGTGTCCACAGGGATGTAAAGTGGCAGGACACACGGCCTACTGTAGGGACATGTGTGACTCATCACCACCATGGCTGTAGCTGCACACAATCAGGTTAAGTAAACGTGGGAGATGTAACCCTGTCCCCACAGCACTCATTACAGCAGTGTGTGCACACCAAGGGATGTGCACATGAGTAGACCTTGCAACCATGCAATGGCCTGGGACATGTGTAGGGCACCCCCCACAGCCATGGTAAGGTCTGCGGGTTGTCAGTGTAATAGTCTTGTACTGGTCATACATGCACTGCTGATGTTGTGCTCTGTAAAGCAGACATCAGGCATTCACAAATGATATCTGTTCACATATCATCACAGGTATGAGTTGCTGTAACAAATAGGGGCTGTGAGCATTGGAACTGACATAACCGACACAGTACTACATATGCAGCAATGGTTTCTATACCTGTGAGGTATGGTGCACAGTGCAAGGCAGGGTGCAGAACAGGTCCACATTAAAACTTTGTACATGGGTGCAGTGTTAACAAGGAGAAGAGCCATCACATACCAACACAGCCCATGCATCACACACATGTATACTGCCACTAGCATGAAGTCCGTATAGTTGCACTGCATACTGTTGAGCACCATATGTAATGCATGTTGACAGAAGGGTAATGGGAGGACTGTGTGTACAAAAGTTGTGCAAACCCACATGTAGGAGTGTGGTGTGTGTGTGTGTGTGTGTGTGTGTGTGTGTGTGTGTGTGTGTGTGTGTCTGTAAGTGCAATCTAGTGGAGTGTGGTCAGTGCATGTCAGATGTGTGTGTACATGTGTGTCTGTGTGTGTGGGTGTCCATGTATACATAGGCAATAGTGGGATTGATCACATGGTAGTACTTCTCCTTGGGATTGTGCTGTACATGTACATGGAGTGACACATGGGACACCAGGACAACCTGTATGATATGTGAACACAGGACAGCTGATAGCATAACAAGGTGTGTAGCATGGAACGTGCATTGGGAGGGAAAGTACATACCAGGTATACACATCATATTGACAGCAGCAGATAGATAACCAGCTATCCACATATGCAGCACTACAAATGCAATCGGGAATTACCACAGCACATCAGTGAGTGTATCCAGGTATTACTGTTGTGCGCATGATGGGTCGCTTGAGCAGTAGATGTGGCATGTACTGAGAAAGACTGTAGTATGAGTCTCTGGTGTGTGACCTATGTAATGAATGTAGCAGCCCCAACCATATAGGGGTCATGTACACCATGACTGCACATACTCAAGGTAATACGGGATGACAGCAGTGAGGCAATTTACAACCTACTCCACCCAAATCAGGGAGATGATGGAGTAACAGGTCAGGTGTTGTGATCACATGTGTAGGCATGGAGAGGAATGATATGTTAATGGGTAGTAGTAATTAGTGTATATTAGCAAGTGCCGTGCAGGATTGGGAACATATGTAACTGAATGTGGGACTGTCTGTTAACCCAGGGAAAGGGAGGTAGTAAGGTGGACTGTCATTGTGAGTGTGTGTGTACTGTTATGCAATGCTGTACAGGTCTTAAAAGTGTGTATTTGTTTCCCCCACAGGTGGCGAGGTGGGTTAGAGTCCCTCCTGCATGCAAACTGAGGTAGGTGTCTGTACAGACACCGATGATGATGGTACAGTTGAGGCACAGATGGGGTTGTCAGAAGCCGACACTGTGCCAACATGTGTCATCACCCTCCTAGCCACCCCAAGCCTGCACACAGCTACAGTACCCCTATAAACCCCATCACATGTGGCCATAGCAGAGGGACAGTTGGCAGTTGGTGGCAGTGACCAGGAAAGTGTGGTGTCCATGCAAGTGTGTTGGGTCACAGTCAGCATAGCTGGATGTCTGGAAAGCCACCATATTGGCAGATGTACTGTGGTGATCGTGGGAGGGCTGCTGGTCATCATGCCCCTGGCAGCGGTGCCACAACTGGTACCACCAGTAGTGTGTTTCAGACCATAATCGAGACACAGGCATGTATGGAAATGCACACCAGACAGGGCCTGAGGCTGCAGAGGTCTGCTTTTTCAGCTGTAAGTGGCAACCTCCATGAACTCGCTGTCGCCCTCCCTGAACAGAACGAGGTCATGGATAGATGGTGGGCCTCCTCGACTGTGGTATGTTTGTGCTTGAACATGTGGTGGGAGTGGTATGATGGCCACTTGGACGTAGGCCAGAAACACCAGCAGCTGGTGGTCAACATGGACATGCCAGGACACCCAGCTGCTCCCGTAGTGGCAGTACCAGCACACCACTGGGGGTGCTGTCCACACCACGCCACAGCAGACCTCATGCATGTGGCCCTGGCCAGTCCCAGGCGGGGCATGGTTCCAGTGGACATCTGTCATCATCAGGAGAAAGTAGCACCTCAAGGTCTGTGCCTGTACATGCCCATAGAACCCCTGGCAGGCACAGTCAGTGTGTCCATGGCCGGAGGCAGTGAACTGCACACCCTGTCAGGTATGGCCTGCAGCTGTCCAACAACACCCGTATAGGGTAGTCACATGGCAGAACTGCGTGCATGCATACCTACACACTATGCAATCACACCTAAGGTGACCCCATACCAACACACACCACATTACCATGCCCCAATCAAAGAACCAAACCCCTCACACACATGGTGACACATGTTTGGACCACCCTCGGCCACTGGCACACCAGCAACACATCCTGTGCATATGATGATACCTGTGCCACATCCCTGTCATCGATAACATCGATGCAGGGACAGGCTAATATGGTTCTGATGCACACGGTGACTGTAATAGAGTGCTGTAATGTACTGCAGTGTAAGATGTTGTCAGGGGTAATGTGCAATGCATACATGTTAGGTAGTGTAGCTATGCAGCTATGATGCATTTCACACCCTGTGCATTTGATGATACCTGTGCCACATCCCTGTCATCCATAACATCGATGCAGGGACAGGCTAATATGGTTCTGATGCACACACTGACTGTAATAGAGTGCTGCAATGTATTGCAGTGTAAGATGTTGTTAGGGGTAATGCATACATGTCAGGTAGTGTAGCTATGCAGCTATGATGCATCTCAGCTGTTGGTAACACTGATTGTTATCTACATACTGTTATCCATTTGTGTTGTAGGTGTACATGTGTCAGCAGGAGGATGGTGTGCAGTCATATTCCACAAGGGTATATCACTGTGGTGACACCATGGCCGTGACATATCTGGTGTACAGCTGCACACATGTCACAGATATGTATAACAGTTATTGCCCGTGCAACATTGACAGGTGGCCTGCTGGTACACATATTATCTGCACCCTTATGTCAACCCATCCACATACACACACATCCTTACTTGGTGGCACTGTGTCTAGACCCCTACCCAGGTATGTAGTTCTACTGAACTGTGTGGCTGTCATTGCACACATGACACCATGTGTAGGGTGAGGTGTGTACAAGGTCACATGTTACATGCAGAACATCCACAGACATGTACAATATGGTAATGGGAGATTTAATGTTTGTATATGGAGAATACATAGTGTGCCATAGCATCATATACACATTGACTGGCACATAACAGGCAGGCACACATCTTAGAAACCTGGGTGTATTGTTGCTAACTAACTAGTCCGTGTGTCCAATGTGCTACAGGTAGGCTGCACACAGCACATGTGTAACTGGGCTGTATCCAGTTATCTGTTACTGTATGGATGATGGTGACAGTGGCCACCAGAGAGTGGTATGTGGGCCATATACTGGGTGTACCATGGTGTAATGACAGTGTACACAGCACCCACATCCCCCACTGGATATTGTACACACTGGAACCCATCTTGATACTCTGACATACCCACTATCACACATTGCCCACGACGCCAAAACAACCCATTACATATCACAGCAGTGGTACCACAGGGCTATGCATGTAATGCACATGCAACAGGCATAGTAGGGTGTTGAATTGTGATGCCACACCTATGGGCAACAGCAACAATATCTGTATTACTGTGTGGCAATGTGTATTGTAATAGGAGTATGTGGCCTTGGAATGGTGTACCCTACAGATATGCAGACATGCACACATACACACATGTGGCAGACCTCAATGGGATTCTGATGCCTACCGACCATTTGTACAACACTGTTGTGCTGGTACTGCAAGGCACATGTAGCTGTTAGGGAGAGGAGTGTAACAGGCTACATGTCATGTACAATACAGCAGTGTCCACATCTGACTATGGCAATGGGAGTGGTGGTGGTTGTGAAGGCAGTCATGGACTTTCCAACTACAGGTGTACTAACACACAAACAATGCTATCCTCAGTAATGCACATGTACACATGTTAATACTGTGGTGCATTGCTACAGGTGGTCATAGCGTGTACCTGGCTGTTGTCCATAGAGGGACTGGATGTATAGGGGGTGTGTGTACATTGGTATCATGCCACCTGCCATGTGCCAGCAGGCAATTTATCAACAGACACCACATTAGTGACTGGCAGGGTGAAAGTGACATGCATCAGCCAATCCTCTGGGTGCCTTCTACACATGGCCACCAAGGTGATCCAGTCGACATGTATGCACCATGTCATATAACACGTGGTTAGTGTCTGTGATGGAGACCTGTACCCAAGCATGTTCAGTAGACTGTGGTAGTGTAGTGTAGGTACTGGTGGCATGTGACCCATACAGGGTGATGTCTCCTATATGTGACAGGTAGTACACAGCTGGCCACACATGGTGTCAATCAAGCATAGGTTGTCTGTATGTATCCCAGCTGGAGACCTGCCATCTGCACATCTGTAGAGGACCTGACAGACACCAGTTTGGCAAGTGATGAATGTGTCAACAGATGGATGTTTGACAACAATGAGTATGCCATTACTACATATTGTAAGCCCTCACTAACATGCTGTACTGACAGTACTCCACAGTTACATTCCACATGTCTGAGTATCATCCAGTAGGGCATATATATGGTGACACAGCCCACACACCAGGTATATGACAGTAAGCCCTCAGAGAACAGCTATGCCCGCAGGTGTGCTTGTTGTCAGTAGTAATGTTAGCACTGCACCCTTCCCTGGGACAGCACTGTCAACAGTAGTAATGCCATGTTACACTACATGCCTGTGTGACAGCAAGTACCCTGGGTTGCTACCCCTGCATGTCACACATTCACATGGATAACAGTGCTGTGCAGGCCTCATATATTTGTGCGCCCCAGACATGACACTCAATACCCTTTGCTACAGTACTGAGAGCACATAGACACATGTACTGTACATGGCAGTACATACACATATTACAGATGTCATTTCCCAGGGTTTGACATAGCCTCTGTGTACACAGTATGCCACAGAGTATAGCTGGAGGATGTCTAGATGGTCAGCATAGGCCATCTGTTTGATGCCTGTGAGTCTTATAGTGAAGTATTTCCACTGCCTTCCCAGCTGTCGCAGCTGTCTTGAGAGGTACATACTAAATGGGGCATTGTACTATATACAGGGTGTAATGAGGGATGAGTACAGTTGGTCAATTACCCCCTTTTCTCTGGATGTAAAGCCCTCAGTGATGAGGTGTGCTACATAAGAGGATTTCCTTACTGTCATGGCTATGTGGGTAATGAAGGTGAGACCACTGTCCACCTCTGTCCCTATGTCTGTCAGCACACTATCGGTCTTTACAGTACTGACATCTGTGTGGTACTTCATGGGTACATGGTATGTCCGAAGGGGATAACTGTACATTACTTGCCATTAAGCTTGAGCCCATGGCTCTGGCACCAAGCATATGTGTCTGTAAAGGCATGTTGTAGAATATCCACATCATTTGGGGATCCAATAATGGCTCCCAGTTTGCAGCCATCTGAGAACTTTGTCAGCCAGAGTTCCGTAGTGCTGGCCTGTACTTCAGGGAAGTAGATACCAAACAAGAGCTGTGCCAGGACCGACCCCGATGTACTCAAATTAGTCAATTGTCTGGAGCAGGGATCGGACATGGCTACGTTTACAGTCTGGGTTCCATCGGTAAGTCAGTTGGCAACCCATCGAGTGACACAAGGGTTTATGGCCAGCTCCGCATGTTTAACTATGTCTCTAGAGTGGGCGATGTTGTCGAACACCTTAGCGAAGTCCAGATAGGCTGTGTGCACCGCCTCACCCTCCTCCACAGCTCTGGGGACTGAATCAAAGTAGTCAAACAGGGTCAGGAGAAAAGATCAGCCCTGCATGAGCCCAACCAGGGTGGGGTCCAGTGTTTACTGGTTGCCAATGTCTTTGTTAATGAGTTGCATGATAATGCATTCCATGCCCTTGCAGATCAGGCTCGCCAGACTTATGGAACGGTAGTTCCTGGGATCCAAGGTGGATTCCCCCTTGTGGAGTGTGACAACTGTAGCTGTGCGCCACTCAGTGGGATAGACGCCTGAGGTAAGGCTATGATTACACATGGCACTTAGGTGAGATGCAGGGTTATGTAGTAGTTCATGTACTACACAGCCCGGGATGTCATCTGGTCCCATGGCTGCTGTGTTCCTAGCAGTGGAGTCAGTGGATTCCACCTGTGTGGCCATGATTACTGGAATGTGGCAACCTTTTGTTACTGAGATGTGCCCTTTAGGGGGTGAGGGAGGCTGATTGTGGCACTAAATCTGTCTGCCTGGATATTGGAACACGCCTTTGAATCAATATATTTAATGCCAATCTGTTGTAGCACAGAGCAATTCTGAGCATTGCGGTATAGATCCTGGACATAACTATGGAATGCCTTGTGGTTGTCTTTGGAATCTATGGCAGTTATATTTATGCAACAAGCTGTGGCGGTTTTCAAGGGATAGCAGCTTCTTACTGAGGCTGGTAAGGGAGCAGTTTCCGTTTTGGGATTATCCTGTTAACTGCAACAGCATCTTCCTTCTGTTTTATAGACTGTTCATGGCAGTGGAACACAAGACTGGTTTCCTTGTTTGGAGGACAGTGTTTTGAGTCTATGTGGGATGGCGCAATGCATGCATGAGTGGATGTGCCCACACAGTGCCTTAGTGTAGGAATCACCAGTTGCACATTCAGCTCCCATCTCCATGGGTGTCATGAGGTTTGTTACATCTGACCTGAGTAGCATAGCGTAGGCTTTTCACAGGGTATTCATGGAGGATCCTTACTGGCGGGTTGGGGTGGGATGTGGATATCAACCGTGATTACCTAGTGGTCAGACCTGACATATGAGGGGTGGCCACTGGTGGCATCTGACACCCATGTTGGTAATGACCAGGTCTATGATGTTGGAGACCCTGGTTGGACAATGGACTAGTTGATCCAGGGGTTTGGAATGTATGGGTTCTCGGAACCATTGGTAAAGGGTGGTGATACACGAGGTGATTTCCCAGTTAATGACAGAGTATTTGGAATCTCCCTGTATTATGGTGTTTGATTGTATCTTAATATTGTCCAGTAGGTTTATAACAGTGTAGTGAGAACCTTGGACCATGAAGGAGGATCAGTAGGCAGCTACAATTTGAATTGCAATCTTACATAGTATCAGTTGCATTTGGTGATTCTCAGATGCATTGTGTTTGACACTAGGCTGGAGGTGTGAATGACCTTGGTGAATATGGACACTCCTCCACCTGTAGAATTGTGGCCTTGGTTTGTTGCCCGACATGTGTGATAAGGGTTGTAGGCAGGTATTACAGGTGTGCTCTCTGGAGCATTGCACCTGGTCCCAGATACTGCTCAGATATTGATGTTCCCCATTTGTATGTGTGGCTCAGGAGAGTGCCTGTCAAGGTTTAGACGTCTAACATTGAGTCGAATTACCGGCAGTTTTGCATGCTTGCATCTGTTACAGTGGTGGTTTTGCCCTTTGAACCTTGCCTAGATTAGGCATTATGGGGGGTGCCAGGAGCTGTAGCCAGTAACCTGAATCCCAGGGGCAACACATGCAGTCTGTCTCTGCCAGAGCATTGTGGTTTGTACATCATGTCACCCCAGGCAGACAGATAACAGACGCCCTTTGAATGACATCAGACACTTAGCCACTTGTTGAAGTCAGTGCTGTGTATATGTATATGTGTGGTATTTATATGTATATATGTACATATATATCCCCATATATGTATGTGGATATGTATATGGCCATATATGTATGCGGATATTTATATGTGTATATTTTTACATAGATATGTGGATATATTTGCACACCTATCAGTTTACCATATGTGCAGAACATGGAGTAGAGTCTTACCTCAGTACCAATAGTCCCAACACCATAGTGCAAGGGATTATCATGGATGTATTGTGAGTATATATGTAGACTGTTGCCACTGACATAGGGGTGTCTTAACAGACATGTTGGGTGTGGGAGGTTGCATCTGCAGTAGACATGTGCACCATTACCTATGGACAGATATCCTAGGGTCAGCATGGTATGGACCCACTGCTAACACAGTAATGATGCTGTGGACTACAGCAGGGATATGACCACTATATGTGGACAGTGTGGCTCTCTGTGGTCAGTCCAGAATTGTACACATGTCCCCTTCATGCAAGACATGTGGACCACGTCTCCCAATGTGGATGTTACTAGCCATGTACATGGGTATATCACAATACTGGAGTACACATGCCCACACAGTGTATGCACGCACACACACCAGTCTGTCCAGACACGTACTACCTGGTGCTGTTGAGTTCACATGGCCACATACTACGCAGTAGAGAATGACATACATCTGTACAGCATACCACAGCTTTGTCAGTAATACACAACAGTTATGCTGGCCTGGCAGCAATATGTCCTGCAAATAACTGGACATAACAGCACACTAGGTATTTACAGTAGGCTGCTAGGCATGTCACAAAGCACTGTGCAAACTACAGCCAGACTGCCACAACTCTGGAATACATATTATATGGGGGAATACACATGTACCTGCGATTATAGCGGACTCAACATGCAGGTCACAGCACAGCATATCAGACACCTGTGAGTAAATGCATACCCACATCCAATGGCAATGCAGCCACAGCCACATATGATACACAAGGTTACCACTGGAGTGGCATGTAACATCAGAAAGAACTGGACGTAGAACAATGGTGTCTATCACAGTCTGTACAGAGCCCATGTGTCGTATGTGCAATACACATACAGTCGTCAATCATCCTAACCCAGGGATCTGCAACCTGTGGATCTGGAGCCACAGGTGTCTCTTCAGCCCTGCAGTAGTGGGTCCTTGTACCTGTGAGGTTTAATGGACACACACACACACACACACCCACACACACACACACACAAACACCCAGCCATCCCAACACAGGTATGGACATATGTTAGGTATTGTTGTTATACAAGTTATATTATATGTAGTATTACCATATATGGGACCATATATGCTCTGTTATCTTCATTGTAGGTGTCAGATAGCTGTTGTGCTCCCCGGTGACATTAGTTTGGTGGGTGAGGGGTCAGGAATGGCTATTTGGATAGTGAAGGCCACAAACCCCTGTCGTACGTACACTGACCATAGTACTGTACACACATACACAGAATGTCCTGGTAATGTCCTCGGACACAGCCCCTACTACACACAACATGTCCAACAGTCTGTTATCTGCCTGGCTGGTTATCAGGTATGATGTCAATAACTAATGATGTACAGCCCATATGCACCATATATATATATATATATATATATATATATATATATATATATATGGGCTTCATTTGCACAACACGTGTGTGCACCTCTGCAGTCTCGAGGTCAATGTATGTAACAGTGTGCTATGCCCCTGTAATGTAGTGTATTGGGTGTATGCACCACAAGTATCCCAGGGTGTTACAACATGTGAGGACCACCACTACTAAGCTGCCTTACAGTATGCAGATGTTCATTACAATACATTTCACCTCGTGAACACTGCTGGCCCACTGCTGACTGCCATCAGTGTGATTGTGATGATTACAGTTATGCATTGGTATGTGACGGATACCACCCATAGTGTCAGTCCAGGTCTTTTCACCCTAGGGATTGCATGCAGAGTGTATTTAGAGGCAACTGGGCTATACATCTGCATGTGTGGATAGTTTGTTATGCTGTGGCCACGTCAGTCTTTTCTATTAGATTACCCGAAGGCCTTGCCATGTGCACCAACAGATGTGATGCTTTTGGGCTACTGTCCTAAAGGATATGTTTGAGTGTTGCATTACTCTGTTTGTATATATGTTAAAGCATAATCAGCTATATGACATGGCATATAAAACTGTAATAGTACACAACTGAACCTTCCCTATGTATACCAACCTATCTGTTGTGTTGCATCCATTGACGTCTCCGTGGATATATGTCAGGCAACACTTGTCTGTGGTATGGATGACTCATACAATGTCAAGTGGATGAGGATGCAACTGTAGGGATTCTGGCAGTTCAGTATGGTGCGCACCCTCTTATGTATCTTCCTAGACATACCTCTGTGTGTGTCTGTGTAGTTACATATATATCTATACATATGTATATATGGGTCTATATGACTACACCAAAAGATCAGAACAGCGAATGTATGTACATCGACACATTTATGTTGATGTACATAGTGAACGAAACACCTAAACAGCGAAAACCGGAACGCCGAACGTGTTTCATCATCATAATGCGCCACACAGGTAAGTGAAATCTAAACTAAAATATTACATTAATTAGCTTTTGCAGGGGGGCAAGCTCCCCTGCATCCCCACACCCCCCTACTTAAATATACCAACTCCGAGACCGCACTACAGTGGGGAAAAGGATATATTTCCTTATCCCCACTATTGTGCTGCTAGCTATGAAACACGTTCGGCGTTCCAGTTTTCGCTGTTTAGGTGTTTCGCTCTGTACGTACATCGACGTAAATGTGTCGATGTACATACATTCGCTGTTCTTATCTTTCGATGTAGTCATATAGAACTGATTTTATATATATATATATATATATATATATATATATATGCATACGAGTATCTGCATACATGTGTCTCAGTATAGGTATCATAGGACCGTTCATTGCTTACACATTGTACATTCACTATGGTAGGCAGACTGTACAGCATGATATGTTATCAATACCCACATGACATAATACAGGTGGGATGGCTTACTGTTAACATCTTGTGGCCATGTATTGTCAGGTCCTGGTTATAGCATTTGCAACAGTCAGTAATGTATTGCAGGGGGGGATGTCACTACGTGTGAGACATATGTTGCTTGAGCCCCCTCACCCCCATTAATGGTGCCTGTGGTCATATATGTCTTTGTCATGCTCTTTATGATATCTATTGATATATATCTGCACACACACACACACACACACACACACACATATATATATATATATATATTGCTGTATATATATCTATATCTTGACATATATATGTAGACAGATTTGTGTAGATGTATGCATGGAAAGAGTGTGGTATATACATCTATTTTGAGATATATATATATATATATATATATATATATATATATATATATATATATGTAAACACACACATACATGTAGATGTTAAAGTACTTTTACTGTACTGTTGAATGTTTGTGTTGGATGACATGTTTCGGGAGCCATCAGATGTATGTATATCTGTCATGGCTTAGTCGTAATTCACATTGTCTATGGTATGTTGGGTCTTGGGTTCGAGCCTTGCAGACACTGTTTACTTTGTTGCTGGGCACAACACAGACCTTCTGGTTACAGTGTCATACACTCAGCTGGCTTCTATATTGCTTAACCTGTGTAGCTTACCCCCGCGCAAACCCATGTACAACTGCTCAAAAGTGCCTTCATCACACTGTATCCAATGAGCTGTGTTCTGCCCAGCAACAAAATACACAGCTCCTGCAGGACTCGAACCCAGGACACTGCACACCATAGACAAGGTGATGTACCACTAAGCCATGCCAGATACAAATATATCCGATGTTTTCAGAAACATATAATCCAGTCCAGTCATGCAACAGTACAGAGAATGTATACCAACATCTAGATGTATTTTTGTGTACATATATAAATGTCTACACAGATAGAACATATATATATATATATATATATATATATATCTGTAAATATATATATTTCTGACACTATATATGTATATATCAATATATCTATATATATATATATATATATATATATATATATATATATATATATATATATATATAAACATATATACATGCAAATGCCTACATTGACACATATATGTGTGTCTACACCTATATGTCTACATATACAGAGCAAGTTACATATGTGTACGCAGATATATATCTATGTAGGTATATAAAGACATAGTTATATATATATTAGCAGATATATATTTCTATACAGGTATATATGGCCATACATCTGTAGAGAGCAATGGCACATTAACAAATGACACATATGTCCTCATGCACCGTTAATGGGGTTGAGAGGCCCCACACACTATATGAATTGTATGAATAGGCATCCCCCCAGCTAAACACGTCCACCCTGCAATACACTACCAAGTGTTGCAGATCCCATAACCAGGACCTGAGACAACATGGGCACATGAGAACCAAAAACCGTACTGGATAGTACTAACTTCAAAAGTAAACTGAATGAACGATATCCAAACTGCCCAAGGTGTAACATGGGCACATGATGCTGCCAGTACTACATCCCACCTGTATGATGTCAGGCTGGTATTGGTAACATATCATGCATTACAGTCTGGCTCCCATGGGGAATGTAATATGTGGAAACAATCAACATCCCCAGGATACAGATACACAGACACAGATATGCAGATACAGGTTTACATATTTATATATATATATATATATATATATATATATATATATATATATATATATATATATATATATATATATATGTGTGTGTGTATATATATATATATATATATATATATATATATATAGATATATATATATACATAGACACATATACATGTGACTACACATACACACAAGTTATATGTACAGTAAGATACATACGTAGAAGGTGCACACAATATGGAACAGGCACTATGCCTACAGTTAATCCCTGAATGACTGGACTCTGTATGGGCCACTCATAAAAATGACAATAGTTGCCTGTAACATATACCCACAGAGAGGCCATAGGTAAAACACCACCCACAGGTTTGCAGACATGGAAACCTTTAATCGTGTACTATTACAGTTCTATATGCCATGCCATATAGCTGTTCAGACACTGACAACTATATAAGCAGAGTAATGCAACTGTAAACCAGTTACAGTAATACAGTAGTCTGGAAAGGTTCACAGCTGTTGCTGTCCAGGCCAAGCCATTCACATTGTACAATAGGGAAGACAAACTGGACCACAGGATACCTAACAATCAACAGTATGTAATGCAGGTGTATAGTTCAGCAGCCTCTATCTACACACTGTACAATCTCAGTAGGTGGTAAAGACATCATCTGACCACATGGGTTGTAACTGCTACATAACGTGGCATAACTGACACCATCATGAGCACACCGACAAACAGAACAGTTTGTATGGCAGGGGGCAGTAGTCCTGCACTAACCAGATCCATGTCAATAATGTATATATAGGTGAAGTATATGGTACTGTACAGCCAGATACCTTAAGGCAGCTCAGCCCTGAAACCCCCATATTTTGTAGCAGCCTAGGTCATTTATGGTGCTCCCCCCCCTTAGACTCAATAATACAGGGCCATATACCACTGTTACATATACTGGTCTCTGGAGTGCATAAGGGCACACATGTATTGTGCAGCCCCACAGTATGTGTGAGGGATACAACAGCAGTGGACTGATGGCAGCAATGGCAGTGCGATATACTCACAGCCCACTACAGAACAACCACTGACATCATGACATATGTGCAGAGCTTGGTATGTAGGTGATGGACAGAGGCTGGAATACAGGCACACAGGATAGTCTGTAACATACCCTTAGTCAGGGAATTGAGGTTAGAAACAGTCATGGATGTAGCCATGTACCGATAGCACTCAACACACACACTGCCAGTGTAATATTTGACACAGGACCTGTGTGGTGGACAGACAAGACATGACAGGCATAGCTCTGGCTGGCATGAGGATAGGCCCACAGTTGTGTGCTATGCAGACAGACTGCATTCCAAGGTAAACTAGTATGTACACTCACACCCTGTAACACCAGTACTATACAAAGCATAACACAACTCTACTCACAGTCTGTCGGTAGTTCCTGATCCTCCTACAAATATGTGGCTGCCCTGAGTGTGCCAGTTCTCCTGTAAGGGGTATTGCCACCTGCTGTCAGTAGCACTGCTGCCCACACACAGGACAGATGTCCATCACTCAGGAAATGTAAAGGGACCACGCACACACGATGTGGGGATTTATAGTAGGTGGTTGCCATGACAGTGTTAATTGGGAGTAGTACACATGTGTAATCATGTATATCTGGCTATCTGGATAAGTATATGTACATATATTCCCACCATATGTTCTGGACATGAAGTGTAGCCTAACCCCAGCCCATATGATCCCAATGTCATAGTTGAAGGGGATGTCAGGTTTGTATAGCAGGTATACTAGTCGACTGTTGCTACTGTCATTGGGATTGTCTTCACAGACATGGTGTGTGTGGGAGGTCACATCTGCTTATAACATGTGTGCCATTGGCTACTGACAGACATCCTAAGGACATCATTGTACAGTACTGCTGATAGCACATAATGCCACTGTGGACTGCAGCAGAGGTATTGACCAATATATGTGGAGAGTCTGCCACACTCTGTATAGTCCAGAGGTATACACATAAGCCCTTAGTGCAACACACGTGTATGTGGATGTAGACAGCTATGTAGATGGGTATAACATATAACGACTGGTATATAATGTCCACTATAGGTTATGCATTCACACACCCCTGTCTGGCTTGACACAGTATGACCGCTGGTACAGGGGTGCCATGGCCACATACTACCCAATAGATATTGACATACATCTGCACTGTATCCTACTGTCCTGTCTGACATACATGACTGTTAAGTGAGGCCCGGCACCGGTACATCTGGCTAGTATCTGCACATGACATCCCACTGGGTAAGTACACTAAGCTGCTAGGCATTTAACAATGCACTGTGCAGGCTGCAGGCAGACTGGCTCAGTACTGGCCTACATCTCCTATGGGGGAATGCACATGTACCTGCATATAAAGCAGGCTCAACAGGCATGTCACAGCACAGGGTAAGATACACCTGTGTGAAAGTGCATATCCACAACCAATATTGAACACAGCCACATATGGTTAACTAGCATGATATAACAGTATATGGACTATCTGTTCTACACCATCCTCATATGTGTCACTCACAGACTGACAATTCATATACTGGCCTGCTACACAGTTTGGTCTGATGGCTGTCTGTGGTATGGGACATGTGTGTGTATGGGCCTACAAACATGTACGCCAATACAGTACCATACAGTGGCGCAGCATGTAACATCTGATAGGAGGGGAACTAGAACAATGACATCTACCAAAGTCCGTGCACAGGCTAAGGTACATACTGACAATACACACTGTCGACATTCACCATAAGTACACAGACCTCAGTACTGTATGAACATCCACAGAATGTGCAGGTAATGTCATGAAATGTAACCCCTACTGTACATAACATGTGTAGCAGTCAGATATATCAGTGGTTTGTTCTCAGATATTATGACACTAATTATGGTGTACAGCACGTATGCACCACTTCATGCACAACATATGTACAAAAGTTGACCGAGGTGTGGCTGGAAGCACATACATAGGGCCAATATTGACATGTTGCTGTGATAACCGCATACATTTACTGTTGTTACAGGGTTTGTTGCAACATATATCCTATGAGGGATATGACGTCAGTGACTAACACTGCTTTCACCATCTACTGACTGCAGTCCTCACACTACCTTCTGCAGTCCACAGCTAGATGTTCCGTGGGTGACACATGAAACCATGGACTCAACACTGCCCAGGCTGCAGATGACCCTGCAGATGGGGATTCCTCATAAATGTGGAACTGACCTGGCAGGTATTGAGACGTATGACAGCCATATCCACACAAACACTGTTAAACCGACATTACTCCAAATGCAGTATAGCAGCACTTACAGTCTGTAGTCAGGTCAGGCACATCCCCCTCCTGTTTGTTGCAATGTTTCCACAGTGTATGTTGTTAGAGATAAACCCCAATCCACCTGAGATGCTGTTTGTCTCACGACAGATTAGTTCCTGCTCACAGTGGATGAAAAGGGCCAACACCACCATGATGTTCCTAGATATTGGAGTGTGTTTCCATGCAATTGGCTATGGGAATGTTACCACAGCTGTTTCACATGCAATCAGCTAGGGAAGGGCTGCAATTCGTGCAGAGGTCATTAGCTGATCATGAGAATCACTTAAAATACACATGCTGCTGCCTAAGCAAAGCAGGTGTAGGTCTTCATATCCACCAGAGAGGGGGTGGGAGAGGCAGACAGAGGCAAATACATGTCAGGGAGGGGTGGGAGGGTAAAACCTAAGCATGTTTATATCACACAGCTACCAGCATAGGGTATCAAACCCCTGACAACTGTGTAGTGCTATCACAGTTCGATGCACTTATTGGATGCACCACATGGGTTACCTATTGTGGAGCACTCAGAACATATATGTGATTGTGAGTGACATCTGCAACAGGGATACAGTAACTGTACAGTAGATGACATACATGTGCCTGTCCACATGAACAGGTAGCAGCGTCAACACAGCCACACTCTCACAGGAACACACACATTGACACATGTTGCAGGGCCAGGTGTACAACACATCGGTAGTGGGATTGCCACATCACATCACTGTGCAGGTATCACATGCACCACACAGGTCATATGGGGCCTGTATGGGCAAAGGGTATGGGGAGGTGTCTGACATCAGACAGCATGCTGCAGTATGCCCATGGGGGTTGTAGGGAGTGTGGATGTGAACATACGCAGCATGCAACACACACACAAAAAAACATAGGGTACCAGTACTGACATGCATGAGTGCATGTCTGCAAGGATGTGTAGTGTTCGACTGTGCCAAACGGCTGTCCAAGGCTAGGCCATGGGTGTACCTTGGCATCAGGCCACATGACAATGGTCTGCATTGTGACTTAGGGATGTAGTGTCTGCATTTGCCCACACAGGTGGGTATTGTATCCCCCATCCAATCACCTAGGTGACTATTGTGTGTGGCCAATGCTGTGTATCGCTTGCATTGTATGTGTTCCTTAGTCCATGACATGGATGGTGTCTGGGATGTGCACACTCCCACATGTATGTACAGTGACATGTGGAATTGTACCTGGGGTGTCTGGCTCATGTTGTGAACACAGATTATCATCATATGTGCCAGTCCTGCCCATCTGTGCCGGGAACTGGTAATGGCCAGCAACTTTGCCCTGCACCTACATTGAGAGCATCCTAACAGCATTCCCTGGTGTCAGTGGCATCTGTCCAAACAGGGCATGTTGTCAGGCATGGTATATCCATTGTGGGTCACATGTGATGGCACCACAGGTGGTGCAGATGTCCAGTGGGGAACATGCACTGTCTGCACGTATGTGCATATTGGACAGATGGACAGGGTGACATGCCCTCTGTGGCCCACTGCTGTCACTCCATAATTACTATTAGTGGCCAATATGCAGTGTACTACCCACATATTGGCTGTTACCTAGGCATGTGCGTGTGTATGACACATGGGTTGAGAGTGTGCTCTGGGTAATACTGGGGTTGCTAATTGTGATTGCCTGGCCTTGATGTTACATGTATGGGTATGACTTTGCACCCCAGCTTCTCAGCCATTTCACATCTGTTATCCCTGTACAGTGAACATTGTGATATATAATAGGGCCACCATATACGAAATATGCAAAACCTGCTCCACATAGGCCACGACCACCTCTACACAGGATACAGTTTACAAATACACACATACCTGCCATGTTTGGGAGTAGAACCCCAACCCAATTAGTTTATTACACTACAGCACTATGCAGTTATGGTATGCCCCATGGATATAACTAGAGTATTCCTTCTCCAAAAGTGTATTTCAGAATGACTGACATCAGCAGGATTGCCACAATATGGCATTTGAAAATGACTCCAAGAGACTAGCCTAAAATGCATTGCTCCCTACACAGACAGTGACACACACAATACATCCAGAACTGCCATGGGTGGGGATGGAACCCTACCATGGTTCCAATTCACCCTACAGCAGTACACAGTTACAGGATGTGCTACAACATCCCAGAGGTGTATTTCTGCCAAAGTTGGGTATGTGAATTATAAGTGGTGTGAGTAGCCTAAAAAGCATTGCTATCTACACATTCAGACATGCACACAAACACACACACACACACAGTTGCTAGGTCTGGGGTTAGAACTTCTACCTAACTAGTTTATCACACTACAGCAGAATGCAGTTATCGGATGTGCTACAGAGATTACTGGGCTACAGCCTTCCCAGAGGTGTATTTCTAGGTGTGCGACATCAGCAGCATTGTCAAAGTTGGGTATGTGAATTGTAAGGGGTGTGAGTAGCTTAAAAAACATTGCTCTCTACACAGTCAGACATGCCCACAAATACACACACACACACACACACACACACACACACACAGTTGGCAGGTTTAGGGTTGGAACTCCTACCTAACTAGTTTGTCACACTACAGCGGTACGCAGTTATGGGATGCGCTACAGAGATTACTGGGCTGCAGCATTCCTCAAGGGTGTATTTCTAGGTGTGTGACATCAGCAGCCTTGCCAAAGTTGGATATGTGAATTGTAAGGGGTGTGAGTAGCCTAAAAGGCATAGCTCTCTACACAGTCAGTGACAGACAGACACGCACACATATGCACACACGCACAGTTGCTGAGTCTGGGGTTTGACCTCCTGCCTAACGCCTTTATCACACTACAGCAGTACACAGTTATGGAATGTGCTACTGAGATTACTGGGCTAGAGCCTTCCCAGGGGAGTAATTTTAGGTGGGTGACATCATCAGCCTTACCAAAGGTGGGTATATGAATTGTAAGGGGTGTGAGTAGCCTAAAAGGCATTGATCTCTAAACAGTCAGAGAGAGACAGACACACACACAAACACTGACACACACTCACATACACAGTTGCCAGGTCTGTGGTTAGAACTACTACATAATTAGTTTATCACACTACAGCAGTACGCAGTTATGGGATGAGCAACGGAGATTACTGGGCTACAGTTCTCCCAAAGGTGTATTTCACATTGGATGTCCTCAGCAGGCTTGTCAGAGTAGCGCTATGGGGTGGGCGGTGTGTGCATGGGCCATAACCCATTCATATAGGGGTGACACGCCACATGTGACCACACACAGGGTCACATGTCACAGGTACGTTTATACAGCTACTAGATGACTACGTCCTTGTACAGTCATGCTGCTCAGCTGGCACGTGGACCACATAGTCTGTGGTGCTGACAGGTACTGGTCACTAGTATCTACAGTAAGTGACATCGGCACCTAATGTGTTTGGGGCCCTTTGGGTATGTGCTGGGTGGGACAGGCCTGGATGGCTCCTTGTCATGGTCACCCTCTTCCACACATCTATGTCCATCTCCCTTTGGCTTATTATAGTGTGTTGTCCTTACATATATGTCTGTATTCCTATCCACTGTGTGTGCAAGGCATGAGTGGTGCATACTGACAAGTGTCTGCACTAACAATTGCAACTGCCAGATGTGTCTGGTCCACTGGTGTTTGCAAACATGGGCTTCATGTGTTTAAGTGTGTGAGCATGCCCATTATGACCTTTCAGTATGTTGATGACTGACATTGCCTTTATTTCTCTAAGTGTGTGAGCATGCCCAGTAAGGCCATCTGTTTTGCATGTGTGGATCATGTCCGGTGGTTTGTACTGCAGTACCGACCTTTGTGTTGTACACTGACAGGTAGCATGCTGTGTCTGCAGGGTATCCATTGATCATTTGGCATTGACTATTGCAACATGTCTGCATAGCAGGGGAACACCTGACTATTTTTATGTTTCTACACAGGATTGGGAGGGGGTGCACCTGACTGTTACTATATTTCTTTGTAGGATGGGGGGGCACACCTGACACTTGTACACATTTGCTAGGACTGTACTGGTATGTCATGTACTCTGTTTCAGTCAGTAGTCTTACCTATCGTGCTGGCTAGGCCATACCAGTGTACTACAGTTCTTATCTTTTGATTACCTACACATTAGTTTCTGACTTCCTAGCCATCACAACTGACTTCCCACTACCTGGCCTACTGTGGTCTGTCTATGTAGGCCTGGGGGGTGGTTACCCATAGCCCTCATTCAGAGGCCATAGTACAGCATTTGTTTGTGTTTGTCTACACCTGTCCTGCTGGCTGTGACTGTTGTTGAGTATGTGACCCCCCCGCCTGACTGGCATGTGTGAGTCCCTTATCTTGCGAGTGTCCCAGTATTGAGGGTGATGCTGCAAGGCTGCTTATGTTGGATGCATGTAGTACACTCCCTATGCCTGGTTAGGCACAGGTAGTGTAATGTTTGGCATCCCTTTTACTGTATGTGAGAGTCAGAGAGAGGTGCTATTCCCTGGGTTCCTCCCATGTCAGAGTATGTGTTATGTGTTGCCTGTTTGTCAGGGCATGCTGGGCATGCCTCCTTCTGCCTACTAGGGTAGGCTCAGGTTGTTCCTCCTCCGTGTCACTCTGTGCCTGTGCAGGCCTTGGCATTGGTGGGGGGCTGTGTGGCCCTCCCCCATGCTGCTCTTGCTGCAGCTGTTTCTACAGGATCATATTGTGTAGCATGGCACATACAAAGATGATTTGGGTACATGTAGTTGGTGAGTACTGCAAGGCTCCACTGGATGTGTCCAGCCACTGGAACCGTAACTTGAGCATCCCAAACACACACTGTATTATGATTCTTGTTTGTGCTTGTGCCTCATTATGGAGTTCTTGTTCGGGTGTGTGTGTGTTTCTGATGGGTGTCATCATCCACGGCTCCAATGCATATCCAGCATCCCCCACAAGGTGACCGTGTGGGATGTCCCCATTGGCAAATTTCTGGTACAGCTGCATCAGATGCCAGATGTGGGAATCATGTTAGCTTCCAGGGCAGCCAGCTCACATGTCCAGTATTATGCCCTGGGCATCACACACGACCTGGCAGTTGATGGAGGGGAAGCCCTTGCAGTTGATGTAGACCCTACCCTGCTCACTGGGTGGTGCTTTGATGCATATGTGCGTGCAGTCTATTGCACCCACTACCTCAGGGTATTCTGCTATTTGGTGGAAGAGAAGCATATTGCTGGACAACACCTCACAGGTGATTGGGAAATATATGTGCTCACCGACATGTGCTGACATGGCATCCAGGAACTGGTGGAGTACCCTGGATGCTGATGCTTGTGAAATCCCCATCATATCCTCAGTTGGCATTTGGAAGGTACCTGTAGCTAGTATTCTTAGACCTACACATACCTTGGTATCCACTGGGATGGGTTCCCCTCTATTAGTTCTTTGTGTCAGGCGTGGCCGGCACAGCTCAACAATTTGCTGTAGGAGGTCCCTGTCCACCCTATAGCGCTCCACTATCTCCAGCTCATGTAGCCCTTGGTAGATTACCCTGGGTCTGTAAACTCTTCTCTATCTCCTCACTGTGGGTTGGTCGGCAGCATTCACATACTCACCACCCTCAGCCTCTTCCACAAGTTGTATGTTAGTTATTGCAGCCCCTAACATTTTGCTGTTATGAGTGTTAAAAGTTCCCCGCTTGTTTACACCGGTGGTGTAGGGTGTGGGAAAAACCAGAGGGGTAGGTGTTTGCATAGTTTATAGTAGTGTTCTTTTCTGGGCTGGTCTGCTGCTGGTGTAATTGGCTGGTTCCGATACATTTTACCTGGCAGTGAACCTTGTACCTCTTTATTACCTTCCTACTGCTGTTTTCCCTTCCAATTGCCCTTCTGTTTCAGCCAGAGGGTACTCTGCGCAATCGGTGTACGCCAATGTGCACACTGCTGCTATTTCCTAGTTTCACTTCCTTTATCTTCCTGTAGATCCCGGTGCCCGGGGCGCACACCCATTTACACTTTGTCATAAGTGCTAGGCAGGTTTAGACACACCCCCTAGCTTAGCTGTGCTAAGCTAGGAGCAACCCTGAGCCACAGGGTGCCAATCCGCTTACAGTATACCTGGCACACCCACCCATGATGTCAACTACCTCATAGTCTTGCACTCGGCTATTCATACTCTTACATTGTTGGGAACTGTCTCACATGCTGGTGGAAACTGGGATTCACTATCCTTCCCCTCATTTGCATAGGATTGCCTGCTAATGCATAGTTACGTGTCACACTGAGCCTCCCCCCTTAGCAACCACTATTCACTGGCCGGGTTGTCTTTTGCCTGCCACTGACTTTCATGGCAGAATACTGATTTGAGTTGGAATGCTTGCTTTAGGTTTATTTTCTTATTTTCCCACCGATCCTGTTTGCTCGCCGCTGCCCTATGCTTAAACAGCCGTGATTGGTGATGATAACATAGTATTTTGCATGTTTTTTATTGTTTGCAATGCCAATGGCCTTATACTTGGCCATTGGCATGCTTCCTCAATGATATGCAGCCTTTATTTGGAGCTGTCATGTCCCTGTTTTGGATTCTGCAGAACCGAACTAGGTTACTAACCGAGTACATTTCTACATATTACTCTAGTCCTGCACACCCTGATTCCAGCTTCCTGGATAGCAGATTTACCTCATTTGCAGGGTGTTCACCTGCAAATGGGGTAATTTGCATATGGGGGGCTGGGAACGTGCAGCACTAGTGCTAGAACGCTCGCGCACGTCAAACGAGCACGTACGTGGATCGCTCGGCCGCCATATTGCGAACATTACCTCTTACACTAAGCATGCACGCCTTGCACGCTTTTGAGAATCTGGAGGATTGTTCAGACAGTTTCACTACTGAGAGAAAAGAGACAACTTGAGTGGCTTAAGTGCAGTCATTCTTCATTTAGTCATTTTATCTGAGCAGTGAGCATTCATAGATTTTCATCAGATTGTTATTGTTATAATATACAGCTTTGGCTACTTAGTTTACTATAGAGATGGACAGAGTATATTACCAGCTCCGGCTATACTGGACAACTTTGTACTCTATGTAAGTGCTGTCCAGAGCAGCATATTTTTGTTCTACTTGGACTCCAGAGGTGTCTGTACATTTCTGAAGAACCTGGATATTTGAGTTGTCTGTGGCTTGGTAACCACTTTGACATTTTTTTTCTTTTTCTCACATTGTTTGACATTGTTTTACTACTTTGATAACCAGATAGATTGACTGACAGATAGACAGATAGGTAGACAGAAGGTAAATAGACCAACAGATAGGATGGATACACAAACAGACTAGAAGACAAGAAAGAAAGAATGATTCATAGTCTGTTTGTTAATAACAGGAGCGTCACCCCCTGCAGCTCATATTCTTTTTAAAAATGGGAAACTGGCATTGAGGAGCATACCAGTCCCCTTGTGAACATAATTAACAAATACAAACATTGTATGTGTTTACCATTGTCAATGTAACAGCTTTCATTTAGTCTGTAAGAATGACATGACAGCTATCATTAAATGTAGCTGGTGTACTATTGTGACTGTTGGACATTACACTTTTGTCTTCCTAACATTCTTCAATACCATAACAGTTAAGAATTTTACCTCGCACTAATTTCATTCTTGCTTTTCTAATTCACCGAGTAAGAATGTCTGCATGTAAATTCTTTCCCTGTTCTTTTTTTCCTTACCTATTTCTTACAAAAATCTAGTAGACTAACACTTTTGTCTTTACTGATTTATCAGAACTCTCTTCACCCTAATAACTTGATGACTTTGACAATGATTCAATCTTTGAATAGTTTTTTTCTAGTGGTGACTCATTCTCATTCCTTCATTCACTATATCTTTTCTTAAATTATTATTTGGTTATTTAACTATCTGTTCCTCTGTGGACTATTTACACCTGTAATCCTTGTCATAATTTAGAGTAGCTATACAGCTTGTATGTTTATTGCATGTAAGAAAGTAGTGCACTTTCCAGAGAAAATTCTTGCCAACACAAGGATGCCATGCATGTTCCACACAGCCAGCAACTGGAGGTCAGGATAGAACCCTAGATATTTAGCACTGAGTATATGCTTTCCCTTATCCTTTTACACTTATGCATACCTTATCCACCATATCCGTACATATACAGGTGGAACATGCAACTGTTTATTCACCTTATTTAAATTTGTGTAGCTCTGAAAATGAAGAAAGTTCTAGCAATGCTTTTTTTTCAGTCTTTCTTATCTTTAACTGAGTTAATGATGAATGAGTCCTGTTACAGTAATACAGGACCCTACTTTACTGATGAAAGCTGACAGTATAATTGTAAGGGTTAAGACTATTAGCATCTAACCAGCATCATACTGTAATCTTGGGTTTTATTTTTTTAGTGCCATCTTGAACACTTTCAGTACTATAGGCAAGTCACTTAAATAGGAAGTGCTCCCAGGCCACTCCTGAAAACATATATTTGTGCCTTATGCAGTAAACAAACAATATATATATATATATATATATATATATATATATATATATATATATATATATATATATATATATATATTCATTCACTCATAGGTATGGACTAGGCTAAGTAAACTTGTTGGCCAATTTAAGCCTAGCCAGCAGCCAGTTTCCTTTAAAGATAAGAGTTAAACCCTGTACGTTGTATTTGTGATGTAAACAGCTTAACCATTATGTCAACACCCAGACAATTATCTTGCACACAAGGATATCTGATAACAACCTAGAGGACACTAGCTTTGAATCTATAACAGCAACCTTTGTCTACAGGAGAGGCCAGAGCTCCACCTGCCTAGCTACGATAGATAGATAGATAGATAGATAGATAGATAGATAGATAGATAGATAGATAGATAGATAGATAGACAGACAGACAGACAGACAGACAGACAGACAGATAGATAGATAGATAGATAGATAGATAGACAGACATATAGGTGTGTGTCTGTGAGCATGTGCACATGTTTGTGGCTGTAAAAGCATCAGTACAATGAACTTCCTTCTAAATATTACATAAACAAACACGCTATTCTTTTATGCAGATGATTACATATCTCAGGCCCTTCCCATACTAGTATTTGTGGGAAAAACTTTAATATTTCACATAAAGCTTGCTTTGCTAAATAATGTTTATAGGTTAGAACCTTAATTAAGACTGAATCAGCCTTGGGAGCACACATAAGCACCAACGTTTGTGATTCGTTCTAAACGAGGCATATCAGCCACAGCATGATTTAGGATTTCTTAACATTTGAACTGGTTTATTATTCACTTACAAATAACCCATGAAATGCTTCTAACCCACACCAGATTAAACACCTCATGGTCAGATGAAAGCCTCAATAATTTGCCCCTTTTTATCAGCTTGTGGGCTCCCTTCTCATAGTGTGCAAACCAGTGTGCTGTCCTCTTTCCTTTTATTATATTCTGTGTCTGAAAAGAGATATGTGTGACCAGATGATACTAGCTAAGAGAAGCCATCAGTTCTCCAATAAATAATGTAAGGGAGCTATCAAGCATTTTTGTATGTACCACATATGAAGGACTGGAGCGTATGCTAGCATAGTTAATGAGATTTATACAGCAGTGGGAACTGCCACCAGGGACAGCAGCTGCATTCATTTATACGACAGAAAGGATATGGTGTTAAGATTAAAGAAGTGAGGCATGAAGCAAGGTTGAACTAATTACTTAAGTTTCCACACAGTAATGTCTGCTTAGAAAACTGACTTGTGTATTTGCTTTCAGCTCCTGTGTAGCACTGATAAGTTATTCTCTCTCATGGCAGTCCAGCTGCATTTAATGTGCTGCACAGTCTCTTCATTAATTATCTACAAAAGTCAATAAAAAACTTAGTAGTTTTGAGGTTTAATTAGGGTATTCAACAATGGAAAACTTATTCTGAAGCCATTCCATTCTTTTTCCACAGTTTAATATATGCTTTTAATGAGGTGTGGCTAAAGACCGATGGTAGTTATAATAGAGAATTTTAATTTTTGATTCAGGCTGTGCTTCAACAGACACCTAGTTTGCTTTTTTGTTACCCTTTCTTTACTGGCTTATTCATGTGAATTTACATCCATTTTGTTTATCATTTGTATTTATATTGTAGGTAACTACTCATTGCTATCATTCATATTTAACTTTACAGTATTTACTAGCAGCATTTGGTAACAATCATTTTTTGGTCTAATTCTGAGCTATTATTTTAGCTTTGATGCTGTTGTCAAAGAAGTATGATTTTTATTTATTTATATTTTACTTTTATAATGTTTATGCAATAATTGCTTCTGTCTGTAGATGACACTGTGTAGACTGCCAATTAACATTAATGTTGGCATATGTTTTATTTACTATTATTATGACAATATCAGCAATTTGATTTGCCTGCTGTTATATATTTTTTTACATTTTCAGGCCTAGTGATTTAATCTGAATATTTTATTTGTTATCTGTTTTGGTGATATCCATAGCATTTATTCATTTGCTATTACTTAAACCAATATAAAACTGTGCAGTTATGATTTTTACTTCCCTATGCTTTTTATTTAGTACAAGGTGTCCTACAAAAGGTTATCTTGGCTGACTTCAGTCCTACTATATCAAAGAGCAGCAGTGTTTTGCTTGGTGTGTTTAAGTAAAAGAACATATCCTGTTGGGGTAGGCAACAGACCTTTTCTGCAGTTTAGTTTTTGTTCTCTGATTCCTCATAGTCTGTTAGCCCCCATATTTTCAGGAGAGAGGAATTTGTGTTTTCACATAGAATTTTTTTCTGCATGGATAGTTCAAAAGGTGACATGACTCTCTTACAGTCCAAATGGCCATATTCCAAAAGATCCCATAAAACCGTGTTGCTGATACCGCCACAGACTCACAGAATGCTCTTACCTCTATACCTCTTCTCTTGCCAGTCTGCCTGCTCTAAGAATTTTGAGGCGCTGTAGCAATTGACTAATCTTTACTGACAACTCTGTACCACTCTGATTCCGTATGCGAAAGATCTGAATACTTAATTCACTGGCTTACCTCTTGACAGTACTTAGTATCAATAAACAGCAGCAGCATAAAACTCTACCCATAGAAGTTCATAGGTAAATATTAAGCTATCAGTCTGCAGACTATTACTAGCCTAGCCAATAACCAGAGGTCAGAATCAAACCCTGTACCTTGTATCTGTGAGGATAAAGATTATGCCAACCATTCTCCTTATGCTGAGGTTCCTCAAAAAGTCCTGCTTAAGCCCCCCAGAACACCATATAGCAAACCTCAGCCACCCAAGGACTCGTGTGTCTTTTTCTACACCTGCTTCCACTCATACCTTTGTAATGAATCACTAAAATTGCAAGCCTGCTCCCCTAAATTCCCATAGGGATACAAAGAGTCACAAGGTTTTTATCATAGGTGATTGTGTATTCAGGTACACTGACACTGCACTTTACATATTGGACAAGAAGAGGGTTACAGTAAGCTGTACGTCTAGTGTTATGATTAGGAACATTACAAGGAATCTCAGGAACCTTCACTGTCCTAAATAGAAATGATTTGAGGTGATCTGATTAACGAGACAGAGTTGCATGAAACTAAATGGATCATTGAGCTAGCAGCATATAAAACCCCAGGTTTAAATGGGGTTATACCTTTAAGACCTGCACTAATGAAAAGGAGGGTGCGGTACTGAATGTTAACTGAAGAGTTATATAAAAACTGCAGTTTCATTTTGAGTTTTGTACCTGAAGAAGGGCTTGGTCCCGAAAGCACTCATTCTTGTGTTTTTAACTGAGTTTTAAATAAAAGTTTTGAAGCTGTTCAGCGTGGTGGCCAATACCTGCTTTTTTCTTCTTTCCTTGGAATCTTTGTGAGCAGGTAGCCTTTGATGGACTATCTACAGTTCTTTTTGGTTTGATCTTACATTGGTTGGTTAGCATACAATTAAGCTGCTTATGCAATAATTAGCATGCCACAATGTTTACCATGTTTGCACAGCTTTACATATCGTGTTGGGCCACTTATTGAATACAAATTGGTACGCTATAATGTGTGTGTCACACCACGATGAACACAGTTTCAAAGAGCCATGTAGGGTTTATTGATTTCTGCCACCTAATTTTTTTGGGGGGGGCAAAGTATATTTTAAGGGAGAAGGTTACTGACAGGTAATTGGATTTTACTAAGGAAGTAGTAACATTGGGGCAGTGCAAAAAAGGGCAAAGTCAAGAACATTATCACCCCTGATTAGGAGGGGAACATTTTGATCAAGGGAATTAGCATTAATAAAATTGAGGAATTTTTGAATATATTTTTTGTTAGTTGCATCATTATGCCAGTCTATAGTGGGGTAGTTAAAGTTACATGTGATAAGTATATTTGGTTTGAGGGAGAGTTTTTTCGATATGCTTTAAATAATCAGCATACTCACCCGGGGATCTATAATTGGCATTGATATGTTAGGCAATTTAATTCCGTTACTTGGATCTCTACAAGTTCTAGTATGGTATCATGCATTATTTGTTGCAAAATAATATGTTCTCTAAAAATATGGATGCTCTCCCACAGCTCCTTGTGAAGATGAACACAGGGTAGGCACTTAAGCCTGACAAGCAGGGAATGTTCTCTTTGCACTGGAATCAAGTTTCTGTAACTACACAAAATGTATACCTTCAAGATATAAGAAAGTTGCAAGTCCAGACATGCTTCTGGCACAAAACAGTATTGCCTTGATATTTTCTGACATGGAATTTGTAATTGAGCATGTTCATGAGCTGAACTTTGACTAAAAATGAGGGAACAAAGGCTTAGGGTAAAGCAATGATACCAGAAGTGCAGTCTACACTTGGTGAAGCAGGAATGTCCATGAGATACCTTGTACTAGGCTGACACATGCTTGATCCCCCTGTAATTACACCAGTTAATACTACAGCTGTTAAACTGAATTATGTTATGTTGAACTTGTGTCAGTTTTGGTGAGGGTACAATACCACTCAACACCAGTAACTTTACCTCCTCGGAGATGTGGAAGAACTGAATAGCATCTCTTTGCATTTCCTCCATGATGGAGTACCTAAAGTTGTATATTACTATATGGGTATCTGCAGTGTCATATTTCTATTTAGGTTTTTGAGATGGGGAAGGGTTCTTTTCCGTCACTGGCTGTATCAGTCAAGAAGAAGGGCGAGTGGAGACAGAGCCATATGAACCAGAGAGAGGCGAAGAAGCAGCGAGTATCTACTTGACTGATGATACTAACTGTATTGTTTATATCTGACTTTTTTTTTGTCTGCAGATAAACAATATGTTCTTAACAAAGGCTTAACATTTGTACTGAGTACAGGAACTGTATATTCTCAGGTTATTCGTGACTTGATGTTATATGGTAGGAATGTGTCACTTAAAAATTTATATGGTAATTCAAACCTGCCACAGCACAAGGAGTTGAGACAGCCCAACACTTTTACTCCACCTATTAACTCTACTGTTAACACTTTTTTGAGCCTGTGTGAAACCGATATAAAGTGTTACCTAGAAGATAAGGGCAATAAGTTTTTTTAATCTATCCATTTCACAGAAGCAAGCATTGAATTCATTGAAAAACAATGCAGATATTGTGATAAAGCCAGCGAATAAGGGGGGAGCTGTAGTAGTAATGAATAAGAGTTTCTATCAGAGAAAAGTCTTACAACTGCTACAGGATGAACACACTTTTATTTGTATATCCCCTATAATGGTTAATCATACAGATGACAAGGTAAAGCAAAGATTCACAGAACTAAAACAATTGGGGTTAAAGTCAGAGGACTTGCACACATTTTTATGGATAGAACATCCAATTGTGCCCATATTCAAGGCACTACCAAAGATACATAAAGATCTGGTTGACCCCCACTGAGACCTATCGTCTCAGACAGGGTTGGTCACAGAGAATGCATCCACTTGGATAGAATGTACATTGAAAAAAGTTTTAGAAACATTTCCCAGTATACTAAGGGATACAGGACACTTTTTAACATTGTTGCATAGTGTATTACATGGAATGAAGGACAGAGCTATATTATGGTTACACTAGATGTAAATAACCTATTTACTGTCATTAGCAATACCTATGGCGTATCAGCCATAGAACACATACTATCACAAGTAGCTAACTTTGAGCTTGATAGTATTAGGCTGGTAAGCGAGTTGCTTAAAATAATGTTAGAAAATAATGTATTTATGTGTCAAGATGCATACTATCGCCAGTAGCAGGGGTTGGCTATGGGCACCCCTATGCTAACACTTATGCAAATTTAGTGTTGGCTTACTGGGAGAACGAAGTTATATTTTGTGGATGACTTTTTTTTTGTTCTGGGGGGGTTGTGGATTTACAACAGTTTGTTGAATATTTGGAATCTACAACCACTTTTCTTTGATTCACCATGCAGTATTCAAGTAGAGCTTTGGATTTTCTGGATGGTAAATTGCTGAGGGATGAGAATGGAGTTTTGGACATGACCTTATTTAGAAAAAAAATGTTGGAAAAATATATCTTATGACAGCATGCATCCAAGATATACCTTCAATGGTATAATAAGAGAGTAGTTTAATAGAATTTCACGTATATGTACGCAGGATACACATTTTGAACAAGAAATAGACAAGTTAGAGAGTAATCTCTGCCGAAGGGGATACAATGAAAATAGAGTTAATGATGCCATTACTAAGCGTAAACAATACAGAAGTAATAGGTCTAGGCCTTGGTTCTCCCATAGACACAGGATGGAACACTTGCTCAGTCTAGAGCCTCACAGATGGATAATGTGAGGCTAATGTTAACGTACAGTAACAGCATAGGGGGAATATGTGATATAATAAAACTGAATTGGAATGTTTTGCTGACAGATGAAAAAATAGCCCAGGTGGTGGGAGAAAAAACAGTTTTTGGCTTTAGAAGAAATAAAAATCTGAAGGATTTATTATGTCATGAAGGGAAGATAGAAAAAAGTAGGAATAATTTTACACAACGTGCAGGTACACGAAAGTGCAGAAATTGCAAAGCATGTGAGTGCATTGTGGAGGTAGAATCCTATGTACATCCTGTATGAGGAAAACAATATTGGTTTGATCTGTATGTAGATTGTAGAACAAAGAATGTTGTTTACCTGGCTGTCTGTCAGGACTGCAGCTCATTCTATGTAGAAAAAAGTAATTGCATGCTGACAAACAGAATTTTGAACCATTTGCCCTCCGTAAGATGAAAACATGAACATAATGCACTTTTCCAGCACATTTCTAAGTTTGAAAATCATAAGTTTAAGTTTATGGTTATACAATGTGTAACTAAAAACAAAAGGGGAGGTGATTTGATTAATGAGACAGCAAGGGCAAACTGAGGAGAAACAATACCTGTGGAGACCAAGGTATGTGTATCACTTAGCATATTAGCTACAGGAACCTTTCAGAGACCCATAAGGGATATGCTAGGGATGTCACAGGCATCAGCATCCAGGATCCCACACCAATTCCTGAATGCTATGCTACAGCATGCCGGTGACTGTATATTTCTACCGTATCCCTGACGACAAAGCTAGAACTATGCAGGACTTCTACCCTGTAGCACACTTTCCTGAAGTCTTGGGTGCCATAGACTGCACATACATTGAGATCAAAGCACCATGCAGGAAACAGGTAAGGGTCTACATCAACAGAAAGGGGTTCTACCCCATTAACTGCCAGGTGATTGTAATGATAAGGGAATCACCCTGAATATATGTGCTGGCAACCCCAGTAGTTGCCATGACTCCCATAGCTTGTACAACTCATATCTCTACCAGACGTCTTCCAGGGGTGATATCCCCAAGGCCATTTATTGGGCATGCAGGGTATGCACTAGAACCATGGCTGATGATGCCCATCAGAAATGCACACACACCCAATGAGGAATGTTATAATGAGGCATATGCTCAAAAAGAAATATCATAGAGCATGTGTTTGGGATGCTGAAGTCATAGTTTAGGTGCCTAGATACATCAGGGGGTGCTCTGCAGTACAATCCCAGTACTTGTGCCAAAATTATCACAGTCTGTGCTATCCTACACAATATTTTCTTGTGAAAACAGCTACAACAGGAACATCAAGGGCTAGGGGCAAATGTTGCAACACCACTGACAAGGTTAACACATCCATATGCAGCTGAGGATTCAGAGGGGACCCCCCCCAGCTGCTGTGGGTGCAGGTAGATGTAGGCATACACAATATGCCCTCGCCCTGGCCAAGATGGAATGGACAGCGCACATGATGACTTCCTAAAGGGTACACCTTTCATCTTATGCTCATAGATACAGTAAAATTATTCCAGGCAATGCTCACAACCTTTACTTACCCATGTAATGGCTGTGTACTGCTTGTATCAAACAGTCAGCCCCAAATGACAACAGTTGTAACTGCAGGACTATCACGATAAGCTCTGAACCTGTAAAGAAAAATAAATGCATAAGAACATGAATAAATGGCAGATATCTGCATACTGTTACTTGAACATGTACCTAAATAGAATTTGTGTGAGTTGTCCAGCAATGACATCTGTATGTCACATGACTGTCTTATGTAATACATATGTATGCACTTTATCAACTAACATGACTCATGCATCTCAAATACCTAGTAGAGAAAAATCAGTTCAGATGCTGTTTAGCCCTACTTCCTCACAAGTGGAGCAATAAGCATGACTGTCATATCAACGATTTCAAGGGAGGAATCGTGACACTAAAATGTTGTAATAAATCAGAAAAAAATTCAAATGACATCACCAGTGCATATCCAAAGCAATCAGTTAGCTATCCAACCTGTGCACCTGACAGTATACATATGTAACCCTGATTCAAAAAGATAGAAACAAGATTATGTCGCAGCTATCATCATTTGCACAGGGCATGGGTGGGTGGGGGATAGGAGTTTAAGACTGACACCAAAGTAATATGTGTGTGAGTAAGAAACCCAGGCAGTCAGGAATGTAACACAGTCATGCAAGAATGTAGATAATATCAAATGGCCATTGAGACAGAATGCTCTGCAACACTCATTAATGCCTCATGTAGCTGGTATGGGTGGGTGTCTGCATGGGCACTCTATATGTGAAATGTGTACTTGAATGTCTACATAAACAGCCAAGTCCTAACATGTTGGACAGGTGTGATACATGCAGAGCAGAGGCATCAGTTCATCTTTGCTCCCAACTGCACGAGCTGGCTCTGCCAGGAATTGCACTGGCATGTCCCTGCCCATGGTCAGTTGTGTTGGTGCTACCTGAAAGTGAGTGATGTCTGTTGGAACAGGTCTTCTCTTGACTATTAAACAAAATAAAACTCAAACCAAGAAACAAAAATCCACGGAAGGCTAATGACACACCAGCAAAACGGCAAAGAACCACAAATAGCGTTAGCGTATACAGGTTTATTATCCGCTTTCGTACAGTACTTCATCAGAATAAGTATACATACTAAAAAATCCACTTTAAATACCAACAACTAACCATGTGATTAATCAAACAATTAAATGAACAATAATTATTTAAACTGACAAAACTTAAAAAATAACTTTATAAAAAATAGATGTAACTCTATTTAAATAAATATATATAACACATTGAAAAAACAAATGAAACCAAGACTAATACAACTAAAAATGAGAATAGACTAAATTCCCTTCTTTATTAATATTTAAATTGCGTTGTTTTAAAAAACATTTAATATTGATGGTCTCATTGAGACCTGGGAATGTATCAGATTTTAATTTTATTTGCCAATATACCTCCCTTTGTAAAAGATAATTTTTAAAATCCCCATCTCTCATATCCTTCTGACCCACCTCAAGTATAGAGAAAAGAAATTTACTAAAGGATGGACAGTTTAATGAATGTTTAAATAAGGCATTCTTTTCATCTTTAGATTTAATGGCGTATAAATGCTCTCTAATTCTTATTTTAATTTCCCTGGTGGTCATCCCTATGTAAAATGCGGTGCAGGTGGAACATAAGGCAATATAAATAACTCCACTAGTATTACAATTAACATGACCTGGCACCTCCAGAGTCCTGTTACATGTACTAACCAAAATATAAGGACCAATAGAAATAAAACGACAGATATTACACTGATTGCACATAAACATGCCCCTTTTGTTAAATACTAATCTAGGCATCTTCTTTTGGTTAATTTCCAGAATCCTTTTTATATTGAGACCATTTTTCTGAACAAAATTAGGCTTGTCACCTACAACATGAAAAATGTCCTTATTACCCTTGATAATGCCCCAATTCTTTTTGATAATATTTTGAATGGCCTGACAGTCAGAGCTCATTTCTAGTGAACAGATTAAATTAGCATTCATCTTATTCACTTTAGCTCCTCTACAAGGGGACACCAACACATCATTTTGAGAATTTAATAGTGGAAAAAAAGTGGATTCCCTTTTGGACCAAATGTCAGCTTTAATGACATCCAAGATGGATAAATCATAGCCCCTTTTAACAAATAGGGAGGAAATAAAAGAAAATTCATGGTGCAAGTCCGCATCTTTGGAAGTCATGCGGCTTGCCCGAATAAATTGCCCCCTAGGGATATTGTTGATTATATACTTAGGGTGACCACTTTTATAATGTAAATAACCATTATTAAATGTCCTTTTGCGATAAATACGACTATGAAGTCTGTTTTCTACTGAATCCCATTTAAGTTTGATGTCCAAAAAATTAACATCCAATCCAACGGTACCCATAGTGAATTTCAAATAATGCGAAAATACATTAATATCTGCAACAAAATCATTGACAGTATTGTAATCACCGTTGATTATGAAAAATAAATCATCCATAAAACGACAAAAAAACAAAATATTGTATTTGTCAGCCAAGGTGGGAAGATGTTGTTTTTCCCACCACGTCATAACCAAATTGGCAAAGGCTGGGGCCGCTGATGAACCCATAGCGACCCCCCTCCTCTGCCTGTAATATGTGTTTTCAAAAAGAAAAAAGTTATTTTCCAAAACCACCTCTAATAATCTACAAATAAGAGACACCTTGTCATTAGTGAGATTGTCATAATTAGAAGTCAGAATTTGTCTAATAGCCTCAACACCCTCTTGATGGGGAATACAAGTAAAAAGTGAAACTACATCAAGGGTAAACATTATCTGTGTATTAGAATTAAAACCAATAGTGTTGACAAACTTGTTTATTTTCCTTAGAAAATGCCAGGAGTCCCAAATAAAAGATGGTTGAATAGAGACTATGGGCCCTAAAATTGCATCCAAAAATAAAGAGACCCCTTCTGTAACTGAATGGGAGGCCGAAACAATCGGCCGAAATGGCGGGTCCAAAATTGACTTGTGAGTCTTAGGGATCCCAAAAAGTACCCCTATCCTAGGGTGTTCAACACTACAAAATTCATATAGTTCATGGCTCATTTCCCCATTCATAAGAGCGTCATATAAATATGACTGAACCATACGGAAACAACGTTTGATCTCAAAAAGTGGAACAATTTCATACTCATCTTTGTTTGCTAAAAGGTTTAACATACCCTTTACATAAGACTCCTTCTTCATGATAACTATGTTATTCCCCTTATCGCTTTTCATAAAGCGAAATTCACTTGTCATAGATGTTAAATTACTTAATGCATGCCTTTCAGAATCTGAAATGTTACTCGTAAAACTAGAATACCCATTTAATAACTTGTCTACATCCTGAATACACATTTCCTCAAACACCTTTAAGGTATGGTGTAATTTCGGACAATACACAGAAGGTTTAAAAAAGGCACGCTCCGTTGTAGGTAAATCATTCAACAGATAGTGTAAATTTAACTTTCTAGAAAACTTTTTGATATCAACAATGGTTCTTACATAATTAGCCCTGGATTGAGGAATAAAATTTAAGCCTAATTTGAGAACATCCAATTCCACTTTACTAAAGTCATGTTCAGTCAAATTTATAATACAAAAATGGTCGTTGTCATCTTCTACGTCTCCTCCCCTGATGACTGGGAGCTCAAAAAAGTCCGGCTCCTAGTGGAAACTGTTTTGGTTGTTATCTGATTTCTCCTATTAGGATTAGAACCTGATGTAGATGATGGAGCTGGATTCCCCTTGCCTGTTCCATCTACATAAGCATTACTGTTAGTCTTACTGTTGGTTTCCACTTGAGGCAACAAAGGAAAATGTTCAACATCTTCTCTTGACTATGCCCAGGTCCGAGACCCCGTGGCCTACCATGTCTGGGGGTGGAAACTCAACCATTGACAAAGCAGAGCCACTATGACAGCGGGATCAGTCAAGGCCACATTGGCTAACACCAGATGATTTTGCAGCCCTTTGGCCATGTGGATGCTGTCCCCTTCCCAGCAGATGTTCCATTACAGCCATTGCCTGTTCCATTGTGGCATTCATCCAATCCACTGAATCAACCACATGGTGGAGGCGGTCACACATATCAGCTTGTGCCACATTTAGAACCCTAAGCATGTCCTCCAAGGCCCTAGTGGAACATGCCTGTGTCTCCATTTTGACCCTAAACATACATTGAGTGGTACGTAATGACACACCGGCATCAGGTGGAGGGTGGACAACAGGCCTCCTGTGATCACATCTATCAAAGGTATTGCATGGCACCTTGCCCACACTTTGGCTATGGCCAGAGTCAACTGGCACTGAAACCGCAGTAACCACACTAGCCTGGTCAACTGCCAACCTCAATCTGTCCACTATCTGAAGGCTCAGCGGAATGGGTATGCATAGGAATACCGACTGTGTGTGAAGAAAATCAACCAGAAGTGTGAGTCACAGCCTCAATGTTTGGTATAATCTCTGCACCACACAACTGTGCCTCCGTTTGGCCACCATCATCATCATCAGAGCCTACCGGTACTTGACATCAGATGTTGGGTGTCCCACACTTCCATTGTCAGGATCACCTGTGGTAATAAGCAACAAACACAGGAATGAAATTACTGCCCCCTTAAATATTAACCTAAAGTATCTGAATAGAAAGTAACACTGGTTGCACAATTGCAGATGCTACAGTAATATAGACACTCATTACATCCTTGTCATACATACAGATAATATATATTTAAATAATGCTTAGTAACAACAACAAAAAAAAAATCTGCTTACCATGTGCAGATGTCTCAACATTTTGCAGGGAGGATGGGCCTGGAAGAAATGAAGCTACGAAAGGATGGCAATTAATCATCACAGTGGGAATAACACAGGTACAGGGAATACACAGTCACCTGTATGCCCAGTAAGAAATTGCTCTAACTGAAACTTGTTGAAGCTGTTCATCCGCCCCCATGTCTGTTGAACAATCTCTTGTGTAATGACTTATCAACAGGTACAGATAGAAAAAAACATGTATCAGAAGTAGTAGTAACCAAATTATATTTTAGTCTATAAGCCAATATTGTCATGTGTAAGCATACCTGAAATCTGTTCCTGGGACACACCTGGCCTCTCAGCCACATCAGCACTCACATCAAGCATATGGTATGCAGGCTCCACTGAGCTGTCAGGATCTCTGACCATGGACAGGAACTCCTCATTTGGTGTCAGCGGTCGCTCAGTACCAGGACCCCCCCCCCCCATAGCCAGCTGTTCTCAGACAACTGCAGCCACCCTCCTCCATGCCGAAGAAATCATATCAGTGGCCCGATACAGCACTTGATCATAATTGTGGCCATGACCACCACCTGCATTTACATCAGCAATTGATTGGTTTTAAATCTCCTTTTTGGCAGCCATATCCCCTGACCTTTTTCCACTGGGAAGGCTCCATGACACCTCAGAACTTGAATGAGGACCTCAATCTCAACCTTACTTACCTTGTGGATTTGTATACAGGAATACAGAGTTAAAAGAGAGTGAAGGAACTGCTTTGAAACGGTTACTCTGACAGTTCTTTAGACTGCTGAATGTAACAAAATGCAACCTCCTGTGTGGAGTGTTGACATAAATCACGAAGATATGTTTTTTGCCTGTAGCATCAAGGGTTCAATTCTACATGCATCTAACATCATTTCTTAGTGTGATGTAATATGTCTATGATATGTTTAATCAGCCACATCTTAACATTTACCACAGTTATGACTTCTTATTGAGATATATTGAATAATGGCCAAAACCCAAACATCCATTCCCACAACTATTACATATTTATCCAACCTTGTTCTGCTTGTCAGGAGCCTGTTGTCCTTTTTCTTACCCTTATTTACTCCTACATCCATCATGTCATGCTACACAGCATGGAAGTTTAATAATGAGAACACCCCTACATCCATCACGTCATGCTACACAGCATGGCAGTTTAATAATGAGAACACCCCTACATCCATCACGTCATGCTACACAGCATGGCAGTTTAATAATAAGAACACCCCTACATCCATCACGTCATGCTACACAGCATGGCAGTTTAATAATGAGAACACCCCTACATCCATCACGTCATGTTACACAGCATGGCAGTTTAATAATGAGAACAGATCAAAAATATCATCTTCTCACCATTCACTGATGATGTCATCCCCTATAAAGTGCACTCTGACACAGTTAAGGTCAGACTTGTACCATGGCTCTAGTGTTAAGTACTGTGTTCTTTAGCTTATGTAACTAAATAAGTAGAGGTTCTAAACTGACAGCAATCAACTTGAATATATGTGTCCATTCAACTGTCAGTCTAGAGACAACTTTACACTAGGATGTGATGAAACATTTATGTTATACAATCCAGCCAACATCATCATCTCAGCATGCACTCATAGTGTCATCCTATATAAAATGCACTCTGAGAGTGTTAGACATCTGTAGTGCTGCAAGTCTTATGTTGCATGAAATCCAACTTGCATACCTATGCAGGTGTTGTGTTCAAATCTGACCTCAATCAAATGGTGTGTCTTTGTTGGTACATTACGATCACTGTATGATGTTTTGAATCCCGTTCAGGAGAACATTTTACATAGCTCCATGAATCCACCATCCCCTGTTCTCTCTGTCCACTTATTTATGTATTTAATATTTGTTTACCAGGTTAGTCTGAGTGGATAGCTAGTGTCCATTTTCAGCTGAGTCCTGGGGAGAAAAGCTCCATACAGTTACAGAATAGAGAGTAATTCATGGTAACAATTTTAGGTTGCAAAATGTAGAAGATAGCAGTTAGGAAACATGCAATAGAAAAGTTTATCAAGTTAAAAGTACAAAGTTTAAGTACAAATATGTGAGCATAGCACTATCATGGAGTAAGTATAGGTACAATATTTGTGCAATGCACTTTCATAGTAAGAAGATATGTACAATATTTAGAATGAGCATCAGTAGAGGATAATATTATTATTCACCAGAAGCATAAGGAAATAAAATCCTACAGTAGGGTGAGGCTTCAGGGAGGTCCAGTGCAGTTACATAAATGGTTGGTGTAAAGGTATGATTTAAGGAGGTTTTTGAAGGTGGAGGTACAGTTTTGTAATCTGAGGTCAGGAGGCAGGGTGTTCCATGTTTTAGCAACTCCATTAGGGAAAAGAGATTCCCCAGAGCTGTTATTACATGGGATATTTTCGATCAGAGCTTTGTTACTGGATCATAGTTGTCAATTTGAATTGTAGAAGTTTAGAAGGCCAGTCAGGGCAGGGTTTTTTTTCAGGATAGTATAGTGTGCTAGGATGAGTTGGTGGCATCATAATAAATTGTGAAATTCTAGCCAGTGTAATGTATGTAGGGAATGGCAGTGGTGGGAGTGTGATTTGGCATTGGTTGTGAACCTGGTGATTTCGTTGTCGCATGTGGGAAGATTGTTATGGTCAGTTTTATTTATGTTTGTTAGTACTGGGGATGCATAAAGTAATGTTAAGAGATGGGTTCTTGCTATAGCAATTCTAGACTCAGAAGATGAGTACCTTTTGCAGCGGTAGATAGTTCCTAACTTTTTGTGGACTTTGGGAATGGTTAGGGATATATGTTTTCTATATTTTAGTTGCTGGTCAATTGTAAGTCCTAGTAATTTGGCCTCTGGGATTGTGGTGATGTGGGTCTTGTTGGATGAGAATATAGAGAAGGTGAGGTCATTAGTCTTTGTTGGGTGGAACAGCATAAGTTGTGTTTTCTTTGGGTTTAGTATCAATTGTGATTTAATTAGCCAATTTTCTATCTCTGTGAAGGATTCTTGGGCTTTTTGTTGGAGAAGATCAGGGTTGTGTCATCAGCTTATTGGACTATTTCAGCTTTAGGTGTTGCAAAGTGAAGTTGGCTTGTAAAGATGTTAAAAAGATGGGAGCCAAGAATTGAACCTTGTGGTATGCCTAGTGTGACAGAGAGTGGGGGGATAGGGAGTTGAGCCATTTGACAGACTGTTGGCAATTGTTTAGGTAACTACTGAACCAGAGCAGAGTGGGAGTGTTGATGTTGAGTTCAGAGAGGCAGGTTAAGAGTTTTTTGTGGGAAACCATATCAAATGCTTTGGATAAGTCTAGAAAGGTAGCAGAGACTAGATTGCTTTGGTTCCTGTATGAGTTTTGTAGTGTTGGTAAAGTTAATTAGGGCAGTGGTGGTGCTACAGGATGGATGGAAGCCATGTTGGGTTTTGGATAGTAGGTTGTTGGAGAAAAGGTGGGTGATGAGTTTGTGATGAATGCATCTTTCTAGAATCTTTGATAGGGGTGACAAGATTGCATTGGGTCAGTAGTTAGAGAGGTCAGTAGAGGGGCCACACTTGTGAAGGGGAATGATGAATGAAGTTTTCCACAAGGATGGAATAGTGTGTTCAGTAATGGATTATTTATTTTATTTTACATTTGTTGACCGGGAGAGTCCAACTGGATTACAAGTCCATTTTCAGTGGAGGCCCAGGGAGAAAAGCTCCAAGAGAACAATTTTTTACAAAACATAGTTTTAAGGACAGACGTTTGACATACAATTTCCATAGAAGAGACTTTGACATACATATTAACTAACAGATAAGATACATTCATTCTCTACAATATAATATTACATTTTAGAAAATATTCCTAAGTTTAGGATTCCTGTGATAGATTTACTATCAGAGTAAAAGCAGAGAGACATAGAATAAGGCTCCGAGAGAGCAGATGATGCTCACTATAGATGAGAAGGATAACAAATTGATTTACTATATGTTTTTGCCTGGTTTTAGTTGAGAAAGATAACAAATTGATTTACAATATGTCTTCTCCTGGTTTTAGATTGGATGTATTTATTAGTAATGAAATTGGGTAAGCTATGGTCCTGGATTCAAGTTGAAGGTATTCTGTGGGAAGATTGTTGGCGGCGAGGGTGGTTGGTTTGAATTTAGCTAGGAGTTTTTGGATGACTGATACTGGTACTGGTTTGAGTGAGAAGGAGATAGTGTTTTTTTGGGGCTTAGGGGATTGTGGGAGGTTGGTGGGACTTGTATTATTTATGAGTTTAAGCATAGAGGAGGTAAAATAGTTGTTGAAACTGGAGGTTATGTCTGAGTTTGTACCTTCTATACTGGGTGGGGGTGTAGTGGTTCTTCTTGGCTGGAGGATATTGTTCACTGCTGCCCAGAATTTTTGTGGGTTAGTACTGTGTTTCCTTTGTAGGGAAAGTAGTTTGAAAAAGGCTTGCCTAGTTGTGGGTGTTTTATATTGGCATCAGGTTTTCCAAGCTTTATTCCTGTCTTTAAGTAAGGCCCTTGTGGTATTCTGTAGCCAGGGGGCAGAGTTATTATGTATCCTAATTGTTCTCATTGGGGCTGAATGGTTGAGGATGTTTAGAAATGTGGAGTTCAAGTAATCAACTGCCTTGTCTAGAGGGAGGATTTTGATGGGAGACCAGTTACACAATTTTAAGGCTTCCAAGAATTGATCTGTGGGGAAATTTTTGTTGGAACAGGTTTGAAGCAGGGAGTTATTAGATTTAAGTTTGTGTCAAAGGATAAAAGTGGGATTGTGGTCACTGAGAGAGCTGGGCAGTGTTGGGCTGGTTTGTGAGGATCCAGTCTAATATGGATTCCCTTTTTGTGGACTCATCAATACATGTGGGTGATTGTATGAGATGGGTGAAGTTATATAGGTTAATATGGTTGGTGTGTGTTGGAGAGTAGATAGAGTTCCAGTCGATGTTCACATTACCTGAGCAATATAGTTTCTTGGGGAAGGGAGTGGGAAGCCCAGTGAAGCGTAGATTCTAGGGTGGACAGGTTGCCACCTGGGGGTATATAAATCCCAAGTAAGTTTAGATGCTTGTGCTGGTTTAACAACCTTTCTACAGAACACTGAGGATGTTATCATATCAGAGATCCATACACACATTGTGAAGCAGAGCCACTACATTACTACGTGCAAGCCATCTGTAGACTGCTGAATGTGTGATTGACAGTTCTGTCATTGGGTGGTGCACGTCACATATGGAATGAGGCAGTCTGTAATAAAATAAAATGCATACACCTTCTATCTTCCATCACATAGATATAGTGATTTTGTTTTAAATAGTATCATAATGGCTAGAATTTTATGTGCTCTTGATCTTTAGCCTAGTAATGCTTCATGACCCTCTGAAGATTGTGCATATCAGTGTTGTCATTTGCGTATTCTCTGTTGAGGTGTGGATGTACTTTAGCTCTACAATAGTGTATTCCAGTCTGTGATTTGAGCTACTGTATTGATGCCTGCTGCTGCGATTTGGTCATATGTTCCTTCCATTACAACCATAATATATGCCTCTTGATGACTGTCAAGCATGGGATGATGCATTGTTGTCTTACTAAGGCATGAGCTGTTGTTGCGGAGTATATCAACATTTTATACAGTTCTCATTCAACCATCACACTGACATCTGCAGTATGGCAGAGGTGTGCATGTGTATACCTAGCATCTGCTAATGTTATCTGACATGTAGCAATATTATGTCATACTGATTACATGAGCACATATGCCTGGGCTCATCCACATGTTGTAATGCTGTTATATATACAAACATATGACATGTTCAGATTCACTTGCTGCCTTGGTGAAGTCATTGTATGCACAATTGTGTTGCTATTCACAAGGATTATTCAGTTGTTCCACAGAAGCATTTTGAGACTGTCAGCATTTGTGTCATTAACTTTTCTACATGAACCACATCCACAACAGTTGTAATGTGTCCATATATGGTGTCAGGGCCATCACCCACAAACTTCCACTGATAAACATATAGGCATATGATGTACAACTGATGTAAAGACATGAAATGGGGTGAGTTGTACAAGTGTGTTAACAGTTACACTGTGTTACATGTGATTCATACCCAATGTTGTATTTGTGCTTGATGTCATAAAGCATTTTGTAACCACATTTGATATCTTAAGAGGAATTCCTAGCTATGCACAGAGCTGGTTGTGGATGGCACCCCCAAACTCATCCATCCATAACCTCGTTTTCCCATTTTTGCACATGGGGTTGGTGTGTCACTTCAACAGAGACAATCACCTAGAGCCAAGGTTTACACCACTGGGTGGCTAACACACCTCAAACAGAGGAAATAGACAATCTGCTAGCTGACAGATTTGGATTAAACTTCAATCCTCTCTCCACACAGATTGTCACCCAAAGTGTAACTGCCACCATTCCTTAGCATATTATCTCAAGAGAGCAGGTCATCTCTAACCTCTCTAAGGCTAAAACATGGTATCAACAGACCCTGACAACATCCCAGGTACCTTTTAAATAACTTCAAATGTGACCTAGCAAACCCACTTGGATAATTATTTAATTACAGCCTCCAGACAGGCTATGTTCTGGCAGAATGGTGGACAGCAACAGTCATCCCTATACACAAGTTGCGAGGGGAGCATCAACATAACTAGGGAATTATAGACACATAAGCCTTGAATAGCCTCATTGGTAAGGCCATGCAAATAATCATCATGGACCTTATCAACAAGGAAATAGATAATCTCCCAACTCTGGAACCAACCCAGTTTGGATTCATTAAGGGTAGATCCTGTCTGTTAAATCTGTTTGACTTCTTCGAGAAGGTCATCAAGGCCATGGATGAAGGAAAGACTGTGCATCCTGCCTAACTTGACCTGGCAAAGGCATTTGACACAATTCCCCACTCAGGTATTATAGAGGAACTCCCTCAATTGGGCATAAATCCCTACATCACCAGGTGGGTAGCCAAATGACTCACCAACAGGACACATACTATCAAAGTGGGGGAATACACCTCTAGCAAGAGGCCAGTCACTAGCGGTGTACCACAGGTTTCTTTACTAACCTCTTTCCTGTTCAGTATTTATTTCTCAGACATCACTGCAAATAGAGACGGTCTTTGTCTGAACAAGTTTGCAGCTGACTGCAAATTGGGGTAAATCGTGAAATCCACAAACAATACTGATATACTGCAGAAAGGATTAATGCACAGAAATGATTGTTGTCAGAGCCATGGAGGGAAAATGAATGCAAAACAATTCATAATTATTCCCTTTTGTAAAGCAAATACCCCACTTAACTACAATAAAGACAACATCCCCTAAGAGTAGACCCAGTAGTAAGTGATATGGTTACGCAGGTTGAGACTAATTTGAACTTCGACCAACCTGTGTCCACAGTGGTGCGAAAAGTCCTTCAGTGTGGCACAAGTCATAAATAAGGGCACAGCATGCATATCAAAGGACGTTATAATTCCATTGCACTCAGCCCTTGTCACACTGGTAAATGAGTACAATGCATCCTTTTGCATGTACATCACAGACATCTGCAACACCTGGTGTGAACACAGTTTTCTCATCAAAAAGATACAGGTTATAAAAAACAAATCTTACACAGAAAGGTTGATAGCCCTATCACTGTATTCTGTTTCATACTGACTACTACGGTGTGCTCTGTGTCCGCTCTACAGGGCATTGCCCGATCAGGCCCTGCTGGAAATGTTACACATTTATACAACAAACTACACAAGGGTAATTCATTCCAAGGATCTTAACCTAGCCTCTGACATAAATAAATCATGTTGAAGAGGTAGATACATCTCTCAGAGAAAACTCCTTCTCTGGAACAAGCTTCCCATTCATGTAAAGCAAAGCCCTTCCCTGATCCTCTTCAAGCGCAGCCTAAATCAATGGATGTGTACTCATAAATTTACTCCTGGGATGATGCCCATGTCCCTTATGGACAGAGGCAGTCGGTATTACATGCAATAGGATAGGCTCATACCTCTGTGAACTTCGTTCACCTAGCTTTTGAAAATTGTTAAACTCGTATTAAATCTGGCTAGGCTTGTATGAGTTCTTGGGCCATTAGCCTAACACTCTTCTATGAACCTATGAATCTATGAAGTGCAACTGTAGCCTAGGTATAGCTATAGTGTGACTGTACTGCATCATAGACATAGCAGTACATCATATCACATCAGTAGATAGTTGATAGTTTGCATGAACACATGGATTTATGCCAGGATTACTTGACAGTATAATTTTTGACTGGCAATGTCAGGGGGACAGTGGCTGTGTGTCACATGTCTTGAAGTTTGACGTGCTTACAGAGGGTGCTCTATTTTTGTTTGGTATGTGTGCAATATTACAGTGACAGCTTCCTTGATCATTGGCACTTGACTTTGCACTGATGTAATTTCTGTCAGATGTATGCAATATCCATATGTGTGTAGGGAATCCACTCATAATAATGTGGTGTTTGTATGTGCTGTTATCCATATGGCCGATATCTATATCAGCCAGGGATGCTTTAGCCAAGTTTATCACATTAGGTACAGTGAGCTCCCACATATCTGGTAGGCCATATTGAACTATTCTTTGGGATGTATACCCATTAGGATTTGACAGTGCAGACTTCCCTTCAAGGTGTTCAAATAGATGCTTGTTTGATGTGTCTTTCTGTGTTGCACCCAATAAATACACAACTCAGTGATGACATTCATGGCATGGGTTAGATTCTTGCAGGTGCTGATTGTGGCTTATGTGTCATGCAAAGCTATTAGCTGGCTATGACTGAAGATGATTTCAAATTAAATTTTAACAATGCCCTTCTTAAACCCCCCAGAAATTGGTCATTTTTGGGGAAGAGATGGTGAATACCACTTACAGAATGCTAACAATTATTATGGTTGTAAATGTCTGTTCCTGAAGAACATGTAAAATAAGTTACATTCACATATAGTTTCATAGTTTCATAGTAGTGTACTAGGCTATCTGCCCTGGGGCATTTACAAGCCTAGCCAACAATGATGTGGCTTACGCCACCCCGTATTATATAGTTGCGCCTCTCTAGTAGTGACACATGTGGGACCCCATTATTTAGTAAACTATGCCTCTGTCTAGTAGTGACACTGAGGTGACTCCCGGGGTAAACTTACGATCTCCCATCCATGCATCGAGATTTTTCTTGAACAGTGCCAATGAAGGGCTCTGTCTCACATGAACTGGGATTTTGTTCCAGAGTACGGGTAACCTCTGTGTTATGAATCTATCCCTCCAGCATGTTTTATTCATATTTGTGCAGAGGTTGAAATCTTTAGCTCGCGTGGTTCTGGTGGATCTGGATTTTGTGCGCTGGAGCATGTCCATCAGTTCTTGGTTGGACATGGCCCTATATGTTAGGCACAAATCACCTCTGAGCAGGCGGTATGCTACTGAATAGAGCTGGAGTTTCTTTAATCTAGCTGGATAAGGCACATGTTTGAGACCCATGATCCTCTTGGTGAGGTACTTCTGGGGTCTTTCCAGTTGTTGCATGTGCCGGGTGAGATACATCCCAAATGGAGCATTATATTCAATCATGGGCCTGACAAGGGAGGAATATAGAGGTACAATGACCTCCTTTGATCTGGATGAGAATCCCTTCATGATGAGATGGGCAAGGTAGAATGTCTTTCTGACCACTTTGGCAACATGGTTGTCAAAGGAAAGGTCACTATCGACTTGAGTCCCCAGGTCTCTGATTACTTCTTCCGTACTCAGTGGGTTATTGTCTATGTGATAATTTGTGGGTACTTTGTTTTTCCCAAAGGGATGACTATACATTTTTTGGCGTTAAGTTTGAGGCCATGATTCCGGCACCAGTTGTCCATTTCAGTGAGACCTTTCTGTAGGATGTGTGTGTCAGCAGGTGAATCAACTATGGCACCCAGTTTGCAGTCATCTGCAAACTTCGTCAGCCATAATCCTCCCATATTTGCTTTCACATCCGAGAAGTAAATGCCGAATAAGAGTGGTCCCAAGACTGAGCCCTGTGGGACACCACTCGTGACTGGTTTTGAGTCTGACATGGCTCCAGCAATTTTGACCTTATGGGTTCTGTTTTTTAGCCAGTTTGCTACCCATCTTGTGACATATGGATTTACATTTAGGCTGCTGAGCTTGTCTATGATGCCAGAGTGTGGTATCGTGTCAAAGGCTTTAGCCAAGTCCAAGTAGGCAGTGTGGACAGCTTTGCCCTCGTCGATGGCACTAGTGACTGTCTCGAAGAAGTCAACCAGGTTCAAGAGGTAGGATCTGCCTTTTACAAAACCGAACTGGGTGGGATCAAGGGTCTGCAGATCTCCAATATCGCCATTTATGAGTTCCATGATGATTCTTTCCATAGCCTTGCAGACCAGGCTGGTCAGACTTATGGGGCGGTAGTTACCAGGGTCAGTAGAATTTCCCCCTTTGTGGAGTGGGACCACTGTTGCTGTGCGCCAGTGTTCAGGTACATATCCTGTAGTGAGGCTAAGATTGAATAGCGTTTTTAGGTGCGGGTTTAGTTCATCTTGAAGTTCACGTAACACGCAACCGGGATACCATCGGGTCCCATAGATGCTGTGTTTTTGCTTTGTTGAGTGCTGATTTCACCTGTATGTCTGAGATGACAGGTAGGTTACATTCAGCAGGGATAATTACTACATCTTTAGGGGTGAGGGAGGGAGAAATTTGCACTGAACCTATCTGCCAGAATATTGGCAATGTCGGTAGGGTCAGTGAATTTTTGTCGTTGTGTACCAACTCAGAGCATATCTGAGAATTTCCTCCCAAGGTTCTGACATAATTGAAGAAGGCCTTGTGATTGTCTTTGGTATCCTTGGCAATCTTTCTCTCAAAGTTGGCTTTAGATGTTTTATGACAGAATGTAGTTTTTACTTGTGCTGATCAGGGAAGCCTTTCCCTTGTGGGATTTGGCTTTGTCCTGCAGTAGCTTCCTTCTTTGTTGTACAGTTTGTTTATAGCCGGGTCCACCAAACCGGTGTTTTCCTTGGTGGAGAGGGTCTTGGTTTTAGTTGGGATTGCTTGATCCATGCATTCTTGGAGATGTCCGTAGAAGGCTGTTGTGTAGGATTCAGCATTTTGGGATGTGGTTTCCATTAACCCAGTAGGCTTAAAGGATATCATTTCTGACTTAAGGAGTGTAAAGTCAGCTTTTGAAAAATTTTTCACTGTAGTCTTTTGTTCTGGGGGTGGGGTGGGATATGTACATCCAACGTGATCAGTTTATGGTCAGATCTTACTAGTGAGGGGTTTATATCTGGTGCGGAGCATTTGGACCCCATGTTTGTGATAATCAGGTCAAGTATATTATCTCTCCTCGTAGGAGAAGTGACCAGTTGCTCCATAGCATTTGAGTTAATGAATTCCAGGAATCTTTGGGCTAGGGTGTTAGGGCTAGAATAGTGGGCCCAGTCTATGTTGGGGTAGTTGAAGTCACCCAATATGATGGTGTTTGGTGTGACATTCATATCCTCCAGTGTTTTCAGGAATGCTTGATGGGATTCCTGGGATTGGGAGGGTGTTCTATAACATGCGACCAGTTGTATGGCAGTTTTGCCTATGGTGAGTAAAACTTGTATGGTTTCTGATGCTTCATGGGTAGCCACCAATCGAGAGGTGTAGGTGTCCTTTATGAAAATGGACACTCCCCCTCCTTTTGTGGTTCGGCCTGGAACTTGAGGCCGAAAAGCATGATATGAGGTATAGCCTGGTAGCACTGGAGTGCTCTCAGGAGCCTTGAACCAGGTTTCAGTTACTGCACAGACATCGATGTTCTCCATACTGAGAAGTGCTTGAGTGCCTGCATCTTGAGATTTAGACTTCTGGCATTGAGCAGCATTACCCTTAATTTTTTCCATTTTTGTTTTTACGGAGGTTGATTTGTCTTTTGAGCATTGCCTAAAAAGGCACTATGGGGTGGCAAGAGCCTTGGCCAGTATCCGGAAGCCCAGTGGTGACAGGTGCAAGCCATCCCTTGAGCAACGCTGCTTGTCCAGCATGTCATCCCAGGCTGACAGACATTGGATCCCCCTAGAATGACACCAGTGATTAAGCCAATTGTTAAAACTGATCATTTTGTCTTTGTACTGAGGCATCATTCTTGGTGAAGGCAGGATGCTGCTCAGGGTCAGGGTCATACCAGTCTGGGCTACATAATCGGAGAGCTCCTCAATGTCTCCTTTCATGTAGTCCAGGGAGGTACGTTTCAGGTCATTCACACCAGCATGGACAATGACTGCATCATACTTGTACTTGCTTTGGAGTGACTTGAGTGCATGTGTAATGTGGCGGATCCTAGCTCCCGATAGGCAGCTCACCATTACCCTCTCCTTATTCAGCCTGGTAAGTGGAACGTCGGTGTGTCTGACTATAGAGTCACCTATTACTAATGTCTCTGGCATAGTGATTTGCCTTAGGGGCTGTGATTGTGTGACACACCTGTTGTTTGAGGTATGTGTTGTAGGTGTTACGTTTTGTGGGGGTGTATTTCTGGGTGTCTGCTTTGGAGGCCTCTGTTGTTTTGGTAAGTTTTTTATAAGAGCCTCCGAGTATGTCTTTGTGTTCTTATGTGTTTGGTTTGTAGTGGTGGTGGTTTTATGTGTGACCGGTTTTGCTTCGGGTGTGGGTACCTTCTCCTCCTGTCTGGTCTTGCCAGTCCTGAGTTGAGAGAGTTCAGCCTCCAGTCTGGCTATATAGTTGCATCTCTCACAAGTATTTGTGTTAGTAGGAAGGAGGAGAGGGTTGTCTGTGTACATGAGACAATTGTAACATTGTCTTGAGATTCCCAGGTTAACCAGCTGAACAAGAGAGGATGCTAGTGGTCTACCACTCGACATACTAGAATATTATAAGGAGTGCTGTGCCTTTAAGGGAAGTGGGTATTCACAAGGGGTAGTGGATGGCTGTAGTGCTTACTTTAGTATAAGAGTGCTTACTTTATTATAAGAGTGCTTGCCAAGACTAGAAGTCCCGAAAACAAGTGCTAATATATACAGCTAAATAGACTGAGTAGAGCTTTCTAAGTGAAAAACTGAAGAGCAGACTTGGCGGAGCCAGAAATAGTTTAAACCTGTATAACCGCTGCTGCGCTATGCGCCCAACTGCGCAAACGCCCTGAGGCGGATTTTTATACAGGGAACTTGAAAAGAGCTAGAAATGGTCCAAAGCAACCAATAATTTACAGCTCAAGTGCTGAGGTCACTTCCCCCAGGGACAGATAGGCTGCTCAAGGCTCCCCACTCCCACTGGTGAGCTCAGAAACTTCCTTCTATCCAAGTAAGGCAATGGCCAACACAGGAACTACACACAGCCCAGAATACAGCAAAGCCTGTATACTGGTCCAAACTAGTCGAGCAAAGGCGGGAAAACAAGGAGTATTTTTTTTTGTTTTTTGTTTTTTCAGGAAAGCACACAGAAATGCAGTTAAACAAACAGTAAAATCGATTTACACAGGCTAGCACACTTTAGTGGGCAGCCTCAGCAGTTAAATTAACAAAAAAACAGTATTAATCGACCAGAGTCGACCAAAATGCTACTTTTAAGTGCAGATACTTCAGAAATCAGCAGATAGACACAAAAACAGTTATAGCTAGTTAAATGAAAGCCAGAGAGGACAATGCAGATAAAAAAAGCCAAAAAATACTTAAATCTGGAAAGTGGTCGCTTCTTTCAGTTCTCTGTTGCCAGGACCCCTCTGCAGGACCACGTGGAGCTCTGCTTGGGTATATAGTCAGAAAAAAATGCCCTGAGGCGGATTTTTATACAGGGAACTTGAAAAGAGCTAGAAATGGTCCAAAGCAACCAATAATTTACAGCTCAAGTGCTGAGGTCACTTCCCCCAGGGACAGATAGGCTGCTCAAGGCTCCCCACTCCCACTGGTGAGCTCAGAAACTTCCTTCTATCCAAGTAAGGCAATGGCCAACACAGGAACTACACACAGCCCAGAATACAGCAAAGCCTGTATACTGGTCCAAACTAGTCGAGCAAAGGTGGGAAAACAAGAAGTATTTTTTTTTGTTTTTTGTTTTTTGTTTTTTCAGGAAAGCACACAGAAATGCAGTTAAACAAACAGTAAAATCGATTTACACAGGCTAGCACACTTTAGTGGGCAGCCTCAGCAGTTAAATTAACAAAAAAACAGTATTAATCGACCAGAGTCGACCAAAATGCTACTTTTAAGTGCAGATACTTCAGAAATCAGCAGATAGACACAAAAACAGTTATAGCTAGTTAAATGAAAGCCAGAGAGGACAATGCAGATAAAAAAAGCCAAAAAATACTTAAATCTGGAAAGTGGTCACTTCTTTCAGTTCTCTGTTTCCAGGACCCCTCTGCAGGACCACGTGGAGCTATTCTGTCAATATCACAGATTAACAGTCATAATATTGTAAAATTGTTAATGATTGTGCCTGTTTCTGTCTATATTTGTTCAGACATCTTTTGCTGTGTGGCTCTGACTGGTTTGGAGTTATGGCGACATGTCAGTAATATTCAAGCAAGTATTTTTGCAGATCTTCAGAGGATGCACTTACACCTAATTATGTACTGTCCTAGCTAAATGTCCTCTCCAGTGAGCATGTCACTGATGTTTATATCACAACCATTCACCTCCATTGACATGTAACCTTGTGTGACTGTCACATATATACTATTGTGTATTTATATCATAATATACTTGCTCAGGGTGTGTCAACAGTACATACTGTGATATCTATGTATATGCACAATGTTATGGTACTGATGTGCTGGAATTGTACATACATTGATAGATCTTATTTTGGGGATATTGACATATTTAACATGCCCTCTTCCTCTTTATTCATTCCTAGCACTCATGTCTGTGTCCATTTTCATCAACTGACTTTCCTTTCCAGCATACATTTCCTTATATTTGCCCTTTCTGTTTAAACCAACCCCCTCCATTATTTCATTCTTCAAATATTTTTTTTAGTGTACATTGCACTGTGCTTGGTATGACATTTGGACAGAGGAAGGACGACAAGGAGACATGGTGGTGGAATGAGGAAGTACAGGAGAGTATACAGAGAAAGAGGTTGGCAAAGAAGAAGTGGGATTGTCAGACAGATGAAGAAAGTAGACAGGAGTGTAAGGACATGAGGTGCATGGCAAAGAGAGAGGTGGTGACGGCTAAGGATAAGGCATATGAAGAGTTGTATGAAAGGTTGGACACAAAGGAGGGAGAAAAGGACCTGTACCGATTGGTTAGACAGAGGGACCGAGCTAGGAAAGATGTGCAGCAGGTAAAGGTGATAAAGGATATTGAGGGAAACATACTCACAAGCGAGGAGAGTGTGTTGAGCAGATGGAAAGAGTACTTTGAGGGATTGATGAATGAAGAGAATGAGAGAGAGAGAAGGTTGGATGATGTGGGGATAGTGAATCATGAAGTGCAATGGATTAACAAGGAGGAAGTAAGGATAGCTATGAAGAGAATGAAGAATGGAAAGGCTGTTGGTCCAGATGACATACCTATGGAAGCATGGAGGTGTTTAGGTGAAATGGCAGTGGAGTTTTTAACCAGATTGTTTAATGAAATCTTAGAAAGTGAGAGGATGCCTGAGGAATGGAGAAAAAGTGGTTTGGTACCGATTTTTAAGAATAAGGGTGATGTGCAGGGCTGTAGTAACTACAGAGGGATTAAACTGATCAGTCACAGCATGAAGTTATGGGAAAGAGTAGTGGAAGCTAGGTTAAGAAGGGACGTGATGATTAGTGATCAGCAGTATGGTTTCATGCCGGGAAAGAGCACTACAGATGCGATGTTTGCTCTGAGAGTGTTGATGGAGAAGTACAGAGAAAGTCAGAAGGAGTTGCATTGTGTTTTTGTAGCCTTAGAGAAAGCATATGACAGGGTGCCTAGAGAAGAGTTGTGGTATTGTATGAGGAAGTCGGGAGTGTCAGAGAAGTATGTAAGAGTTGCACAGGATATGTGCAAGGGTAGTGTGACAGTGGTGAGGTCTGCGGTGGGAGTGACAGATGTGTTTAAGGTGGAGGTGGGATTACATCAAGGATCAGCTCTGAGCCCTTTCTTATTTGCAATAGTGATGGACAGGTTGACAGACGAGATCAGACAGGAGTCCCCGTGGACTATGATGTTTGCAGATGACGTTGTGATCTGTAGTGAGAGTAGGGAACAGGTGGAGGAGACCCTGGAGAGATGGAGATATGCTCTAGAGAGAAGAGGAATGAAGGTCAGCAGGACTAAGACAGAATATATGTGTGTGAATGAGAGGGAGGATAGAGGAATGGTGAGGATGCAAGGAATAGATGTGGCGAAGGTGGATGTGTTTAAATTCTTGGGATCAATAGTTCAGAGTAATGGTGAGTGTGGAAGAGAGGTGAAGAAGAGAGTACAGGCAGGATGGAGTGGGTGGAGAAGAGTGTCAGGAGTGATTTGTGACAGACAAGTACCAGTAAGAGTGAAAGGAAAGGTCTACAAGAGGGTAGTGAGACCAGCTATGTTATATGGGTTGGAGACAGTGGCATTGACAAAAAGGCAGTAGTTAGAGCTGGATGTGGCAGAGTTAAAGATGTTAAGATTTGCACCGGGTGTGATGAGGGTGGACAGGATCAGGAATAAGTATATTAGAGGGTCTGCCCAGGTTGGAAGGTTTGGAGACAAAGCCAGAGAGGCAAGATTATGTTGGTTTGGACATGTGCTGAGGAGGGATGCTGAGTATATTGGGAAAAAGATGCTAAGGATGAAGCTACCAGGTAACAGAAAAAGAGGAAGGCCTAAGATAAGTTTATGGATGTGGGGAAAGAGGACATGCAGGTGGTTGGTGTGACAGAGCAAGATGCAGAGGACAGGAAGAAATGGAAACATATGATCTGCTGTGGCGACCCCTAATGGGAAGAGCCGAAAGAAGATGATGATGATGACATTGCGCTGAGTACACTTTTCTTTACTGTGTTATTACTGCTAGTGTTGCAGTATTATTACCCCAGGTAGTCATTGTGGCTTTCCATGCAATATTGACAAGCAAGTTTGCTCCTAAACAAACTTGAGTGCATCTCCTTTCTGTGCTTGTGCTGCTCTGCACAGTTTCCTGGCAGATGACACTGTTGCCGACAAAAAAACTGCACTTGTTTACATGCAAGTGTGATGAGCAGCATGCATATCAGATTAATGCTCCTGCTTATCATGCTAACACATAAACTGCGTAAAGCCTAAACTGAGTTTATTGAATCCCTGGGCGGATTTTGGGATTACTCCAAAGTAAGCCTCCTCTTGTTTAGGTATGTTCTTGACAGCACTAAATGGTGTATTTTTCAAAATAAAGCAGAACCCAATGCTATTGCATATTCCTCTAAATTCTATTCCCTTATGGAAAGATGCATCACAATCTCTGTTCTCATCCACCATAAGAGTAAAGGGAAATTCAGAAACAAGCTGTTATGGTGGAATTTTCATATAAATGTTTGTGTCTTTCGACTTTTCCCGGTTAGGGGTCACCACAGCGGAACTCCGGTCCACTAATGATTGGTAGTTGATTTTTACATGCCGAGTTACCAGCCCTGACATACAACCTTCAACAAAGGTATGCTCATTCATGCATGTCTCCATGCAGAAGACGCCCTAGCTGTGAATCAAACCTGACAGCGTCTTACTGTGAGGCGACAACGCTACTACAGCACCACCACCGCAGATAAGCTTTAAAAATAAGAAACTTCAGGTTATCTGTAAAAGTTTCTATCTGTCCTGATATAAAATGGATTTAAAACTTATAAATAAAACCTTCAAGCACACAATGAAGGAGTGTAAGGTCCAGTATGAATTCAGGGTTTCTACCAGCTTTAAAGAAAAGTCCTCCTCAGTTATATTAAGATACTTAGAAATGATGCAAATAGCTACAACAACATTAATTTCCAATGCAGCCTCCAACTTTGATCATGAAGTTATTGCTAATATCCTTGCAGAAAGCTTCATTGCTAATTTCACATCCCCAACATAACCAGATATTTCTCCCCTGCTAACCATCCCATCCCTCCCCAAATCATCTTATAACAGGTTTTAGCTACAATATCAGTAACAACAATACCAGTACCACATGACCTAATAATGCATTTGTCCATCTGCTAGTGTCAAACACAAATACCCCTTTTAAACCTCTTTAAGTCTATCTCTACAGGTTAAGTTCCTGAAACATGAATAATGACCACAATAGTGCCTTTATGCAAAAAGTTCAAATGAGACCCCAGAAACTGTAGACCTATTAGCCGTGCATGTATCATCTGTAAAGGTATAGTGCATATAATTTCTGATCTGACTGTTGATGTACAAACCATGGAGTCAAACCAATTTGGATTTTTAAACATTAAATTATACCTACTAAAGCCAATAGGCTTCTTTGCAAGTGTCACTAAAGCCTTGGATGAAGGCCAGAGTTTCCTTATTGCTTATCTTGAGTTAACACCATCCCACATGCTAATGCCAGAAATAAATGCTGCCACATTAATATAAACCATATGTAGTTTACTGGATAGCCAACTGACTTCCCAACAAATTTACCTTGTTTTGATAGGCTGTACTTCCTCTAATTAGATTAGTATCACCAGTAAGGTTCCAAAGGGCTTTTTTTGGCCCTGTGCTATTCAGCATCTACTTCTCACAAGTGAAAACAGATAGCATTATACTGTGGCTAAATGAAAACAGGTGTTATTATACTCTGGCTAACTGACTTTACAGACAGCTGCAAACTGGATGCCGTTGTTAAATCTCCTTCAGACATTTGGATACCCCAGTAAGCTATGGACAACATTACTGCCTGGTATGTTACTCATGGGCTCACTTTAAATCCCCAGGAATGATACATAGTTACCTTTGGGAAAGACATTGCTTCCCCTGTTACCACATAGCTGGCGCACTTCTCAAAACAGAAATAGTTATTCCAGACTTGGGTGCACAATATTTTTTTTAATCATCGTGTCTTAGTTGTGGTTAAGAAGTCCTTTTACATTGCTCAACTGATTTTCAGGGATATCTCCTCTAGGTCCAGTGTAGTCCTGGTTTCACTTATTAGACCTATTTTTTTTTACCTGTATGTTCTTTTTGCAATGTTCAATAAACCTCACAGAGCACCTTGATCAACATGAAAAAACCCAAAGATTTCTTACCAAGAAGATTTCTGAACTACACTGAAAAACTAAAATATCTATCCTCTACTCTGTCTTATTGAGTCCTGAGGTGTGGTCTCTGTTCAGCTTTTTGAGCGCTGAAAGTGCATATCCTGTTTAATTTCCTCCACCTTAGCAGAATTAACAGTATAGTTGATTGTCATAACAAAGATATGAACCTCCCCTGTAAGATCACAAAAAACTTGCTGGCATGTTAGACTCAGAACCCAGTGCACTCCATGCCTTTCAAAAAACATTCCCTGCACACATCAAACAAAATAACACCCCGTCTACTTTTAAAACTAGAATTGACAATTGAATGAGAGACTGTTAATTCATGCTTTGAATATATGGAAATAATCTTACTGAGGTTAATTAATATACTCAAAACCAAAGGATGTCATTTCTAAACTTCCTAACTGCCCATTGACCATAGGCTTAGTTTGAACCTCTCAAACTATAAACTAGAGCTGTAGATGGTGCAGTGTAACAGAGAAACACACTGCTAACCCACAAAGCACTCCCTCACCATTCAACCAAATATGATATTTATGGGGAATCTCAACTACCCCTCCATAGACTGGGAATCATACACCCTTCTAATGCACACACCCAGTAATTCCTAAACTTCATAATACCAACATCCTGGAACAGTTGGTCCTTGTAGCTCCTGCCAGAGCTACAAACATTCTTGACTTTGTACTCATGAATATGGGTGGGTGATGTTCCTCACCCAAAGTACTGTTTTCGCTTGTCAGATCTGACCATAAGGCAGTATTTCTTTAAATAAAAATTAAATCTGCTTACCTAGCGAAACCAAAAACTTTTAGGAACTATTCCAAGGCTAACCTGTCTCTACTAATTGACACCTTGGCTAAATTCCAAGCACCCCAAACCCAATGAACACCATAGCACATGTTGGGATATTTACAAAATCTCTGTACAGCCATATTGATAGCTGTATAGAATGAGCTGTGCCCACTTGTATTGAGAATAAGACAAACTCAAAAGACAAGCCACCCTGGTGGAATCACAGTATTAATCGGTTATACAAACAAAATAAAAAAATCTTGGCCAAGCACAGGAGGAACAAAGCCATACACACTAAAAGCCCCCTGACCAATCTAAACAGGCAGCTACGAGAGTTAATTAATACTTCAAAGGCTAAATTTGATGACAAAATATAGCTTCTAAAGCAAAGGACAACCACAAAGCTTTCTACAGCTATGTCCATAACCTGAGAAGAAATATGCTACAATACACAGAACTTATTCTAAATGGCATAACCACACTGTGCCAGAGGCCATTGCCAACATTTTGGCTGACACGTTTAGCACAAATTTCTCCCCCTTGATAGTCTAAAGGGAATACCATATACCAAAGTCTCCCCAACCATTACTAGGGACAGATCATTAATGCAGTTTCCAAGGCCAAAAACACTGCATATATGGGCCCCACTAACATCCCAGGATGCTTAATAAATAGCATAAAACATTATCTCAATCCACTTGAATCACTTTTAGACTGCAACCTACAGTCAGGTTTTGTACCCAAGGAATGGAAGATGGCTATAATCATTCCACTGCAACAAAGGAAGTCCAACAAGAGTCAGATAACTACAGGCCCATAAGTCTCACCAGCCTCATATGTAAGGCCATTGAAAGAATTATCATGGACATAATAAGTGAGGACATAGGTAACCTGCAAATGCTGAACCCATCACAGTTTGGCTTTTTAAAGGAAGATCATGCCTATTAAATCTGGTACACTTCTTTGAGAGGGTCACCAAAGCAACTGATGAAGGCAAGACTGTGCACGCAGGTTATTTCGACCTGGACAAAGCTTTTGATACAATACCTCACTCAGTTATTATAGACAAACTCACTAAATTAGGCAGAAACTCTTTTATCACCTACTGGACAGCCAGTAGACTCAATGATAGGACCCAAGTGGTCAAAATAGGTGAGGCCACCTCCACCAAGAGGCCAGTCACTAGTGGAATCCCCCAGGGCTCGGTACTGGGCCTGGTCCTCTTTGGCATCTATTTCTCTGAAATGGAAGAAAATGCTGAAGGTTTATTGCTGACAAATTTGCAGATGATTGCAAACTGGGGGCTATCATCGACTCCCTTGCAGACACTGGCATTCTTCAAGAAGGCCTACATCTGACTAACAAATGGCACCAAAGCCATGGTCTTAAACTCAATGGTAAAACATGCATAATTACACCTCTTGGTAAGTCAACCATCCCGGCTAATTACCATGTTGATAATACACCCCTAAGAGTCGAACCAGTTGTCAGGGATCTGAGTACCCACATAGACAGTAACCTTACCTTCGATCACCACGTGTCCACAGTGGTGAGAAAATCCTTTTATGTTGCACAACTTATAATTAGAGGCATAGCATCTAGGTCCAAAGAGGTCATTATCTCACTGTACTCTGCCCTTATCAAACCAGTCACAGAGTATGATACTTCATTCGGTATGTACCTTACCAGGCATATGCAGCAACTACAGCTATCTCAGAGGTTCCTTACAAAAAGAATACAAGGTGTAACAAACCTCTCTCCTCTCTCTCTCTCTCCTATATATTGCTGAGGGGTGATCTATGCCTGGCTTACAAGGCATCCACAAACCCCACATGTATGAATCTCCTGCATATTTATAAGTCAAACAGTACCATAAATATAAAGTCTAGGGATCTATATTTTGTCTGTGACTTAACTCATTCCCTCCAGTTGAGTATGTACCTTTAACTCCCAGTGGGTGTGGCTTGAGCCTTTAAAAAATGAAGTTATCACCTTACATTTTTAATAAATACACATTGACAGAGGTTAAATATCAATACAGTTGTGTTTGCCATCATGTATGCTTCAAGATAAAATATTCTGATACCTTGTATGTAATATGGTTTTGGAATTATTAATGCAAATATGAACAAGCAATGTCTGGCACCTAGACATGCAGTAGGATGAAACTGCAGTAATGCCTGGAAGTGTACTTGGCTGTAATGAGTTAAACAGAAAATGCTGGAGAGACAGATATGTCGCCTAGAGACTGACCCTCCTATGGAGCAGCATACCTCTCAATTGTACAGATTTTCACAGAATTTCAAGATTTTGGCCTCATATTTTTGGTCTGTTTTTCATAAAATTGTGTTTTTCTGGCAAATTAGTGATAAATCATTAAATACTGAAGTTAGAAACTAATGACATACAGTTGAGTTTCAAACTTCACATCTTTCAGAAAATTCATGCTAATGCAAAACCCGTTATTCTATCAACTTTTTAAGTTTGTAAGAGCAGTATTTAAAAATTGTTCCTATTTTTGGGCCTTTGTTCCACTTTTATTTATGGCTTTGTCCAAATGTCTTGCTCTAAGAGATTGAGAGGTGTGGCAGCAGGCTTCCCATTCATGTGAAGCTGAGTTCATCTATTACCCAATTTAAGCGCAACCTAGACCAGTGGATGGGGAAAAGGCAATTTACACCAGGCCTGGCACCCATGTCCCTTATTATTTATTTTTATTTTTATTTTTTTAACATTTGTTAAATGGACCAAGGTAGCTTATAAATGCCTGGCCCTCAATGTCTTATTTGGATACAGGATATCATTATTCTTTTGGGAAAACCTGGCTAGGCTTAGAAAAGACCACTGGTTGTTAGCCAAGTAAAAATCTATGAATCTATAAAATAGCTAGAAGTTCACAAGTCAACTAAAAGTGAGCAGTGGAAGACTTTTTTTTGCATTGTATAAAAATTGCATGCATCTCTAGAAATAATCATAACAGTGCACACTATTCAAAGCCTTGCATCAGACAAACTAAAGCAAAAAAATGTGTTAGGTGCCCCATGTGGGGTCAGACAGCACAGCAGTACACAACTTGGAGGCAGTAGGGGTACTGGGCTAGGAGAGGTAGGGTTGGTGAGAAGCAAGCGCAGCTACAAACAGTAGGAGAGTTGAATGGGATGATCAGAGAGGACGTGCTTAGGAGATGGAGAGTATCTTCTTTTTGGTGAGCAGAGACTGTTTTATTTTTATTTATTTTTTTTATGAAGAAGACAGGAGAGGGGCAAAGAAAATAAGTTACATGGCAAATAAGAATGCAGTTAAGTAGTAAATCATGAAGAATACAAACAAAAGAAACAAGGCAAATAAAAAAGGAGCAATATACAAATAAGGGGTGGACAAACAGAAAGAGAGGCAGAAGAAAACAAAGGACTGGCTAGATTAATGTGCTGAAATGGAAGAAGAACACAATACAGAATTTACACAAGCCCACATAATTTTACACATCTGAATTCAGGCATACCTAAAAGTCCAACTATATGCACATAAAGATGGCAAACAAGCAAGCTTTATGTATGTAGTGTAACCTCAGATCCACAGCACACTGCAGCGTGCAACAACACTGCCAAGTATAAACACACTGCTGTTGATAATCCCCTAGGAAACTACATTATAAACACATGCATGACCAATACCAACAAGCATGTGGATAGGACACAAAGCCAGATGATGGTCACACAAACACACGTGCTGGTGGATAAAGAGCTAGTACACTTTCCTTTGAAGATTGGAAGACTGTAAGACTTTAGTGCTTTGATTAATTTTTCAGAAGAGACACTACAGTACAACACTAGGGGATGCTAGAGTTCTTAGTATACCATCTTTCAGATAACACATTAAACCGAGATCCCACCTGCTTAAACTGGTGGAAATGCAGGGGGATGTAAAAGACACTACAACACTTATCAAAAAGAGTAGAGAATTCCCCTGACTGAATATACCCCAGTCAGTATGAATACCACCTTTGGCCTCCGCTTTAAAGGCATCACTTAACTTGTGAGGCTAGTTAGCCTACAAAGCATAAAAATAAATAAATAAATGGATTCACTTCAGATGATCGAGTTTCCGAAATCTCAAAACTCATATGATCGAGACCATATGTTCGTGTTTTCAGAAACTCAGAAGTGAAAATAAAAAAAAAATCACATTTAAAGATGTTTTTGCAGGGGGGCAAGCCCCCCTGCACCCCCCACACCTCCCTACTTAAATATACTAACTCCGAGATCATGCTACAGTGGGGAAAAGGGAAATCTCCTGTTCCACGCTTCTGCAGACATTGCGGAATGAGAGATTTCCCTGTTCCCCGCTGTAGCACAATCTCAGACTTTGTATATTTAAGTAGCAGGGGTGCAGAGGGCTTGCCCCCCTGCAGAATCCCTCACCTAAGGCACTCACACACTTTATTTAACCCCCCTTTGGATGTTCGAGTTTCTGAAAACTCGATCATATGGTCTCCACCATATGAGTTTCGAGATTTTGGAAACGTGATCATTTGAAGTGAACCCAAATAAATACATACATACCTAAATACATACATAAAGAGCACCACAGTAAGATGCATGCAGCTGTAATCCTGTCAATAACAGTTGTGCCAGATGTCAGAGGTAGCATATTTCATTCATGTTGGATGTTAGTGGCTTGTGTCACCAATGCCTCATTACCCTTGATGTTGTTAGTGTCAACTCCTGCAAGCTGGAGACCACCATTACATCAAAAACCTCCTCCTCTTCCACAGTGCACAGTTCACACAGAACATTTATTATACCTGCTTTAATCACAGAGTGTCTTAAGTTGTTTCTGTCTTGTGGATTGCCATCCCTTTGGCTTGGTGATCCATCTGATAACCCACTGCTGCTATTTGTCTGTACCAGCCTTCTCTTGGGCTATCTGGTCTTTAGCACTTCATCTATATTAGAATGGAATGGCATATGTACATATCAGAAAACACCCGCAGAACCCCCCAAATATATCCTGGGTTATAGACAACTAAACTGCTGATATGCTATAACCTTTCAACCTTCAACAGTACATCATCACCCTGTGGGGCTTAGCACTCAACCCTGCTTGCAAGAAACTATCCATCTGTCTTCCCCGTCACAATGTATAGACATGTAAACACAATTCTCCTCTAGCTAGTCTAATGAAAAACAAAAACTGGACTATATTGCTATGGATATGTGGTGTATAGAAGTATACTTCTATACACCACATATCCATAGCAATATAGTCAAGTTTTTGTTTTTCATGCTGTATGTGTATTTACCACTACAAATTTCATGTCACATTTCCCACAACAAACACACACATTACAGATCCAAATCTGACAACATTATGTCCCTCAAACATACACTATGAAAGACAAAAAACAGTACAATGACACACTGTGGGTCCAGCTCTGCTGCCATGTTATACGCTGGTTATGATCACGCAGCTACATCCATACACATATTTTTCCCATTGGACAGCTGTTGCATCTAAAAGCACATGCCAACTATAATAAAGCATCCACCTCCACACAATGCCAGGAAAAATGTGTATGGTCAAACAAAACTGTGCCAAGTTAGCCCTACGTAGCTCCGACAAGAAGAGCCTTCCTGCAACTACTGCTTTTCACATCCACACAAAATCACCCAAAGGCATGATGCTTAACTGTTGCTGAATTTATACAACATCCCTGATTTTACCTTTTTTCCTTGCTCCCATTATAATTTGTGAAATTTTGGAAAAATCTGTGAAAATAATGTCAATAGCTAATGCCACTCAGTAGAATTCCCGACTGAGAGATCTGCTTCTAATGTCTGTGCTCATAGACTATGCATATTTCTGTTGTGCAGCTGTCTGCCTATTGTATGGTGGTGTGGGTCACATGTACTAGCTTACACATGACTGAGTTATCTATATGCTTTCAATGGTTCCACTGGGGGAGAATCCAGCTGCACAGTTCTTCATATGCCTTTGGTCAGCACGTCTGTAGAGGTTGATGATGATGGCATGTGCACATGGCGCAGTCAGAGGACACATTGACATTGTCAGTAGCACTAACAGTGGAATGAACATTCCCCTTCTCCACAGATGAGGAGGCTATGGAAGCTCTGGATGGTCTTCCTGCTTCACCTATGTTTAGGAAGAATGATCTGTCCATGTTTTATGATCTGGCAAAATTCAACTTTCCCTTCCACCTAAGGACTCCATTGCAAATGTGAAATCATTCACCACCAAATTTTATGAGCATATAAATAAGTGCATAGAAGCATCTCTCCCTATCTGAAATAAATACAACATCAAGTTTAAGAATAAGCCCTTATGGCGGAATCCTAATATAAAAAACGTCAAAGGAAATAACTTGTTGCATGTAAAAACAAATCTAATTCTGCAAATGCCAAACACTGCTCTTAGTAAGACTAACAGAGAACTTCAGACTCTGATCAAATCAAATAAAGCTAGATACAAGGTAAAAATAGTGATCCGGGCAAAAGATAATCACAAAGCTATTTTTTTAACTAGGCCACAAACCTCAAAAATATTATTACAAATTGTACTGTGCTAACAGGAAACAATATCATGCACTATAAGCCTGAAGACATAGATAATCTACTGCTGAAGAAATGTATCTCTACCTTCTCCACCATCTTCTACTTCTTGCCTAGAACTCTATCAGTGTCTGCACATCCCTTTCAAATCTCCCAGGAACACGTCCTCAAGGCACTATCCAAGGCCATAACCACTGCATCTATGAGGCCAGAGAACATAGCACGATGCCTGTTGGTCAGTCTGAAACATGACCTGTCAAACCTCCTACACATACTTTCCAATATTAGCTTCCAAACAGGGTTTCTACCAAATGAATGGAGGACTGCAACAGTCATCCCCATTCACAAGGGTGGGACATCAATTGATCCCGTTAACTATAGACTGAGAACCCTGACAAGGTGCATCTATAAGGCTATGGGAAAGATCATTATGGAATTAATAAATAAAGACATAGGCAACCTACAAACTATTGAACTTGAGCCAGTTCATTTTGTCAAAGGTGCATCTTGTCTACTCAACCTGGTTGACTTCTTGAAAAATGTCATCAAAGCAATAGATGAGGAAAAAAATGCTCACACTGCATATCTAGACCATACAAACTCATTTAACACCATCCCCCTATTCCAGTATATTTAATAAACTCATCCAGCTAAATATAAATCCCTGTATAACTCATTGGATATCAAACGGTCTCACAAATAGAACCCAAGAAATAATGGTAAGTAGACCTACCACCACAAAGAGAGCTGTCACAGAGTACTCCAGGGCTCAGTCCTCAGGCCACTCCTTTCTGACATCTACTTGGAGGTCAAGGTAAATGATGAGGGCTTATGGCTGACAAAGTTTGCCGATGACTGTAAACTCAGTGCTATTATAAACTCTCCAGAAGACACCAAGATTCTTTAGGAAGGCCTGTCATAAAAATAGTTGGTGTCAAAACCATGTGCTAAAACTAAATGCCAAAAGGTGCATAATTGTATCATTCAGAAGGAAGATGTCTCCTGGAACTATTATATCAACAACACTCCCCTAAAAATTGACCCAGTAGTGATTGATCTAGGAACATATGTAGATAATCAGCTATTGTTCAACCACCACATGCCAGCTATTGTTGAGAGGTCCTGCTTTATAGTACAGCTTATTAGCAAGGGTATGGCATTCAAATCTAGGGAGGTGATCATTCCATTGTACACTGTATTCATTAGACAAATCAATGAATATGATGCCCCATTCAGCATATACCTATTCAAGCACTTGACTCAACTCGAGTGACCACAACATTTTCTCACCAAGAAAATGAAGGGACTAAATCACAACAAATACTCCAGCCATCTTAAAGCCCTGTGTCTCTTCTCAGTGTCCCACAGGTTGCTAAGGTAAGATGGTTGTCTCACGTACAGAGCCACTGCCAACCCTATCCTTTCAGACCTTCTATTCATCCATAAGTCCAGTAGAGCAGGAACACCCACACTAGAGACCTCAGGCTCTGTGGAAACTTAAAATAGAACATGCTGAAGGGATAGCTATGTCACATACCATTTCCTTGGAACCACCTTCCTGTCCATGTGAAGTTAAGTATATCTGTTACTTTATTTAAATGCAACCTGGATGCTTGGATGGGAAACCACAAGTTCAGCCCTGGTTTGGCACCCTTATCCTTTATGGACAGGGGATCATATAAATACATATTCCAGGGTAATGATTATTCATACTTAGTATACAAAGAATTTTCTCATAATACTAAAGGATTGCCTCACCCAGGGCTATACAAGATTTCCACAGAATACAGAGGCCTTGGTACTAAACTACTAAGGTTAGGAACTCAGTGGGAATACATGGCTCGACTGCTAAAGATCCTCACAGATCAACAGCTTAGTAAGTACCTAAGCACCTCTCCAAGGTACACACGACCTCCAAATGCACTCATATGGTGCTGGGAAGAGGTGCACAGCTGTCTTTTTCCGCACTGAGGCACAACTATTACAATGATGTCAGTGTCATGTTACCCCAAACATCAACCATTAAATATGAAGGGCTGTGATCCAGACACAGATGATGCTACCTGGATCATGTTAGAGGTGCACAGTGGCTTGCATTGGCATGGATAAAGATGTCCATGGCCTCCATGAATACCTCAAACCATTGCAGGGAATGGCAGCCCACTTTGCAGCTGTTAGTTGGTCCCTGTGGCCATTTGCAAATAGTGATAGCCAAGGGAGTGGACAGTTGCACACTTTAGATGTGCAAGGTCACTTTACACATGTGGCTGGCTTCACTATCACCTCCATCCCTGTTGTGGCCACTCACATGGATTTGGACAACACTCCTATAGCTCAACCTTTTGTTCCACCCATGGCCACACACCTTGATGTAGATGATACTCTTCTTACTCCACAATTCCCTCCATCCCAGGACATGGCTACTCAAGTGTCCATGGGGCATGCATGGGCATGCATAACATTTCTGTATCTACACTGTGAGCACATCTCACTTAGGGTTCTGGAGTTCCACAATGGCCCACTTCCCAGTAGATGCCCATCTGAATGACACATACCCCTGGCTGGACAGGATGTAGTGGCAGCCAACAGTGGAAGCAGAATCTTGCATTTGCAATCTTTGTGCTATTGCCTGTCCTGAAGAACATGCCTCTACACCTACTTCTGCAGAGACAGATTGTACATCTAGCCAGCAGTCTACCACTGAAAGCTTTAGGACAATACCCAAGGATGTGGTCCCTGATACCCAACAGCATCCAGCCATTGTGTAGACTTACTGCAGATGTCATTCATGACTCTTATACCTGTGCTAGATTTGCTCTACCATTCCTCTGCCTCCCTTCACCCTTGTGTAAATGATGATGACTGTAGCCTGCCCACATCTTGTCTTATGCACAGTGTGGCCAATACATTCAATGCACTGCATAACTTGGGAGTGTAAGTGCATGTATTACTTTTGTTTTGTGTTTGTCCTGTCATGGCCCACAGTTATGAAGCAGACACTGCCTCTTTTTCCAGTGCCATGGCACACCATACCTGTCTTTGCCTTGCATGGGATTCTACCACAGCCCTGTCCTCTTCATCACATAGTTCCTTCTCAGCTGCTGGCACACCAGTGTTAGTCAATGCTATGGTCTTTGCATGCTGTAACTGTTTATGTAACACCATGTTGTGTAACATGGCACATGTCACAAGTACCTTACTGCATGTCAGGCAGTGTACTGCAGTACATTGTCAGTTGTATCCAGGCAATGGAAGTGAGACTTCTGCATTCTGAGTACAGATTCATTGATGTTCCTTGTATAAGCCAATGCAGTGTTGTATGCCATCTCCACCTCTGTATGGGGGATGCGTATGGTGTCCATTAGCCATGGCTCCAGGGCATGTGTGTCATAACCCATAACACACTAAAGCAAAGATCCACTCCAAGTGTTGTTACTTGTATTCATATGATTGGACCATCATGGGCTTCATTATTAACAATGTGTGCACCTACAGACCAGATGCAAGCACTGCTAACCTTGTGTGCACCTACCAATCAGATGAGCATGTGGGAAGTCCCCAACATGAAATGCTGACAGAAGTCACACATGTGCCAGATTTTTATTCATCTATTTTTGGTTTATTTTGCATTTGTTTACCAGGATAGTCTGACTGGGTGTCTAGTAGCCCCATTTGGTGCAGTGGTGCAGCAGTAGCATTATCGCCTCAGAGCAAGAGGTTCTCCAGTTCAATTCTCAGTTGGGGTGCTTTCTGCGCAGAGTCTGCATGCCCTCCCTGCATTCGTGTGTTTTTCCTCCAGGTGCTTTGGTTTCCTCCCATATCACAAAGACATACATCTGAAGTGTTTCTCCTCTCCTGAAAATTGGCTTTGTTCCAAGTCAGACTTTCCCAGTAAATAAGTGTTAAATAAATAAATAAATTTCAGTGGAGGCCAGGGGAAAAAAAGCTCCAGAAAAATTATGTTACTTCATTACGAAATTATTTTTGATTTATTATGTAGGGAAGAGGCATTTTAAATGACATTTTGCAGAGCTATAACATAGATCATCAAAGAAAGATTTAAATACAAGTACATTGTAGACTGACCCATTTAAACAAGAAATTGTACAGAAATATTACATAATTCAACCATGAAAAAATAAAATATTAAAATACAGGTATATTGCATATTATAGATTACAGAGGTATATATTTACTAAACAGAAGTTTGAGCAGTAGTAGGTAAGTGTAGGAGGGAAGAGTAACTGAATGTGACACGTTGAGATGAGGAAGATGTACAACTGGGGATGCTGTGAGAAGGCTAATCTTGTTAATACGAAGGAGAAAGGTAGTAGAAGTAAGAGTATAGTATAGAAACGTATAGTGTAAACAGTTGCTTGAGGGGTTGTCCTATAAATTAGAGTGTAAACAGGATATATATTGTTATAAGGTAGCAATATGACTGGAATGAGCTTGTGCAAGGGCTGTATACGTATGGACATATGTTTTTATTTATTTATTACTTATTTATTTACTGTTTGATAACCAGATAAGTGGGATAGTCTGAAGATCCTTTTCAGCCATGACCTTGGCACAGAGATCCCAAGGAGAATGATATTGAATATAAACAATACAAATCAACAAAGAAATAAGACAGATTTCAGTAACCAAAAATTAAATAGAGACATAAATAAAAAGTAAACGATGCAAGATACATTTCACTAATTCACAATAAACTGCTAAGAAATATAACATATGAAAAGTAAATGGTAAGGATTGTTGCAAAGCAGCAGAGGAAGTACTATAGAAGTCAAATAAGGATTTCCCAGTCAAACAGATGACAGGTGATTGGCTAGGAATAGAAGTGCTTGGTGAACGTAACCATTGCCTCTAAAACAAGTACATGCTAAGTATTCATGGATGTGTTTATGAGGTGTTGTTTGACTTCTGATTTAAAAGTGGATGTGAGAATTATAGGAACTGCTTAGTTGGTGCACAGACACACTGCACATAATGTATCACCTGGTAATTGATCCAGTGGAAACCCTTCTAGTTGATATATCAGATGCCAAGTAGACCAGATTGGGCTCTGAAGGCAATGCATATGCAATCAGTGGCTCACCGGAAATGGGCCATGTCATAAAATGTCTGCATAATGTTAGTTCTACCCTCATCCTCTGCTGTCTGCAGGAACTACAGCTGCTGTTCCACATGCATCCAAAGAGTGACACAGAAAGGTCCCTGTAGTAAAAACAGTTAATGCAACACAGACCATCATGTCCAGTGGAGTAACCATCTATGCATTTCCCTTGAACCCTTGAGAAAATGGCACCAGTCAACCAGCTCCTGTGTAAGATTTCTCTCCACACAGCAGTGGTCATGCCTATCATGGTCATGGATATAATGATATTTCAGCCTCTGGCAACCTCTTTTGTGATGGGCAAGGTGGCAGCATGCAACATCGCTGACCTTGGCTTCTAAAGTGGTGACTAACATATGCTCTTAGGTAAAGTACCTACTCCTAGTATCTTTGTTTTAGCACTGAATCTGTTCATCATGAAATGCTTGGTGTGTAAAAAAATGATCACGATGGCTCATCACACTACTTTTATATGTTTTTGAATCACTCCAGCATGTTTGTTGTTGTCTTTTGCAGATGCAGTAACATTCACTAACATGTTGTCAGTCATTTGCATATTATTATGCAGTCATTTTCATGTGAAGCATAACAGTACTACTTTCTGTTTTAGTGCAATCTTCTCATGTTTGTGTGTGTGTGTGCGTGTGTGTGTGTGTGTCTCTTTCTCTGAATTAGCCCTTTCCTGTGTATTGCCACTCACTGAACTATTTCATGTAACACATTGTGCTAATTGCTCTGAATACCACCTATATCTATCTGTGTTTATATCTATATCTGTGTGTATAAAATGTGTGTGTGTGTAAATTAATGGGGAAGAGAGGGCGAGATGGGAAAGTAGGAAAGGAGTAACAGCAAGCAAAGAAAAACACACAAGGAAACCATAGGGTATTACAGGAAGAGGAAATTTATTTTTTTGAGAACACCATTTGCAATAGTTAAAGAGGAAGGGTAGGGGGAAAGCTAGTGAGTAAATGTTGTGAAAATGTCAGGGCAAGAAAAGGAGCAGGTCCAGACAAACAAACAAAATGTAGACACTGACAGGCAGGGTGATATACACACAAAAAGTGGAGATGATAGTGGATGGACACAGACAGACAAAGGGTGGACAGAAAGTGATGAAGTGGTTTGCACAACAAACAAGGCATGGGTAATGGAAGAGGTCTAGGGCAGAGTGCATGGATTTCTCTCGGGATGGCACAGACAGCAACACCAATAGTAGTTTCTATATGGCAGATGTCATGGGATGGCAGCACCACTTGGTGGTCTGGACCTGCCAGTCTCATGACTCAAAATGCCATGTTAAATGGTGCTCTTTTGTGCTGGGTCAGACATTTCTGTAGACACAAGCCTCCACAACATAGGCTGAAAGAGGATGGGAGACCCTCCAGGCCATTGTCAGAAAAGTATCTTGTGCCTTTGCCTGAGATAACCATAGATGCCAACAATGATCCTTCAAGGTCACTCTGAGGAGGGTGGTCTCCACCCCTGCCAGAGGCAGACTTGGGGACCACTGGTAATTGCACACCAGAGGCATAGGCCAGTGTAGGCTGAACTAACTGCTGCTATTCCACCAAACTGTATCACAAGTGGGCCTGTAATAGAATGAGAATAAGAGAACACATAGGCATACAAGTTTAACAATAGAGTGGTGCACATGCTAAATGCACCTCACTTCTGGCAGAATTACTCCTTTATTTACAACCTTATGCAGTATTGAGCTGTCACTCTTTGGCTGCTGTAAACTAAATATGCACTCCACAATATACAGGTACACCAGATAACAAACAGGATAGCAAAAAAAAAAAAAAAAAAAAAAAATGCACACAGTATCTGTCCACCTCTCTCTCTTTTTTCCTAATCTCTGCCTCCCAATGATGAAGTAAATTAGCGTGACACTACTGCAAGTCGCTGTACTGATACTACTACTGTTCACTAGAAAGAGTAATACCACTGGCATTACTAACCAGCTTGGCAATCTTTTGCCAGGCATTAGCCTCGCACAAGTGACCATTGTACTGCCCTAGCAGATGGTCAGCAAAGTACCTCTGCAGAATGAGCAAGAATGTCTATGCATATCATGCTGGAACCCTGCAGGTCACAGTATCTCAGGCAACCATGTCCGCACTTACTCTGGGTCACCAAAACAACAAAACAGTAGGTCCATGTGCCCACAGAGCCTTGGTTACAGGTTATTGATGCATTGGTGAATGAGTGGCTTTAGTTTGACTGTGTAATATCTTAATGAGTTTCACCTCAATGTGTTGCACTATGTGAGCCACTGGACTACTTTTTAAGCATTTCTCCATTTTCTTCACTCTGGTATGATTGTAGAGTTGGTATGTATAATTTGAGGGGAGCTAAGATCTTTTTGTATTTTTTTGTTTTTCACTCACTGCTTTTTTTTTTTTTTCAAACTTGAGCTGCTTGACAGTTTGGGCATGAGGAAGGTGCCTGAAGCTTTGGAAGCTAGCTGGCTGGTATATCCTTGACAGGATATAACCCATATAGCTAAGGCTACTGTAGCAATGATCAATATGATGAGCATCTATAAGCTAGGCCTTTTCCCTAGAGACTTTGTCCGAATAAATCCACAATGGGCATATTTTTATTATAAGCAGTAACCTCTGGAAAATGTTCAGTCTTTTTGCAGCTAATTTTATTAATGAAAATAATTATCAGTCATTTGTTCACAGAAAAAATTCTGACAATGCAAAAAATCCACTAAGACATCATACTATAGTAGCTGCATCCCATCCTACAATATAGTCCTTTCCTATGCCATGCATTTATATATATTCATACATACACACACATAATATAATTTATATATATATATATATATATATATATATATATATATATATATATATATATATATATATATATATATATATATATACACAACACACACACACACACACACACACACACATATATCTATTTACATATGATATATGTATACACACCTATATATGTGTGTGTGTATGTGTATGTATATGTGAAACTCCTGATGGCATAACTGGGAAACAAGCATGACCATGGGTCTTGCAGGGGGACAAGTCTATTTAGAACTCACTCCTCAGTGTCAGTAGGTTGTTGTCAATAGTTACAGTATATCAAGTTACATATTCCGTGCATTGTGACTCAACCAGCTCTATGACTCCCTGTGTGTATGTTTGTCTGTATGTATTTATATACAGCTCTATCTATGTTTGTTTCTATCTGTCTGTCTTTCTCTCTCTTTATATTGTCCCATCTCCCTTGGCAATCACCTCCCCATCCTCAGTCAGCCTATTTATTTGCCCCAGCCCTTGGCATTCTAAGGCACCAGGAAAGGAAGGTGAACGTTGAATACAGTGGCCTTTACTTGGTAAGTTTTTTTAAATGTTCCTACCACTCCCTTGGCCAGAAAGCATGGTGTAACATCTGCTACACTGCAGTTTTGTGAGTGCAGGTTTCTGCAGACAAACTCCTGTAGCTAGAGTGACACTTTTTTGGCAGGGTCCCATGTTTCAAGTCCCATGTGCAATAGCTGCACTTATCAGCTTTCCTCTCAAGTCTTGAAACAGAAATCTGTTAACTCCCTAGAGAGTTGAGTCTAATGTTCGGTACTCACTTCATCGCAGTGCCGAGCCTCTGACTGAAATGGAGCCTTTTAAAGCATAGATAGTGAGAAAATATCAATACCTTGGAGTAGGCCTACATCAGGGGTATTAACAGGATATAGATTTGTAGGGAACACATCTTTAACACAGAATTGTAGAGCACACATCAGATTTCACAAAATAGTTTATCTGGGAATTATGGGACAAGCAGATGCAGGAAAAGAATTAGACAAGGGGTAATGCACAGAACGTCTTTATAGAAATGTTTGCAGTTGCACAGAAGAGATTCCAAGCAGTGCTAGTGATATCAAAATACAATATGAGACCTCTTTAATTCCTGCAACAGTCTGGGAGGGACCATAAATATAAAATGGAGCTGGTCAGACTCAGAGGCATACATGAATTTAACATTTTGCAAAAAGTCAGAAAAATAGGCAGGTTGGGCAGGCCAGAAGAAATTTTCTGAACTCAGTCCTTTCTTCCGTGGTGTTGTAGGGGATTCAATAACAGTCTCTGTTCTTCCAATTTACTTTTTCTTTAAGCTCATCTGCACACAGCAGGAGTGTCAAAATGTTGTCATAGCAATAATGACAGCAAAAATTAAACTGGCAATAATGACTGTAAATTATTATGCCTTCTGTAAGCTGAAATCTTTCAGATATTTAATATCTAAGTAACTTGCTTCCATGCAGAAGTACTTGGCAGCAAATAAACACAGATTTGATGAACTATGAGCTGGTATGACTAAACATGGCAATTTGTAGCTCTTCTGAAGTACTGTTGTTATTCTAACCCAGATGATCAATTAAGCATTTCAAAGAACCATATATTGATTGGCACTGTCTTGCATAGATTAGCATTAACCACTGAAAGCTATCCTATGGATAAGAGATAAAGCAAAATGGAACATTACAAGGCCAGGAACCATATAAAGTAGATTTAAGTCAAGGGACTCAGTGGCAAATGTAACAGGAAACATTAAATCCAGTATTTATTTCAAACTGTGTGATTCCCACTTTATCCTATCAAATATGTTTTGAAAAAATAATAGCTTGTTAATATGCAAAAACAATTATAATGCAAATTTATACCCATAAATAATTAAAATATCAATTACAAACCTACCAGGCAATGTGTTTAGTGTATATTGTAATAAGTTATTGTAGAAAAGAGGCAAATTTGTAAATACAGATGCAGCAGCTAAAATTTCAAATGTTCACAGGATAGTCATTTTTTGTTCTTATTACATGTCAGCACACATATATTTTTGTCTGCCCAGACAGTGTGAGAAATGGATGTGCTCAAACATATAAATGAGCTTAATTCACATGAGCAGGAGTTATTATGGAAAGGATATGCATCTGTTTAACTGAACTTTAAGGCATTAATTAAAAGACAGCAGCCAAGCATAAAAAGGCTTGAGGAGCAGACTGCTAAGCTTTCTGCAGCACATTGCTTTTGCTGCTGTTTCAGTGTTTGACATTTAAGTTATAAAGGATTTGTCAAATTACTTAAAGTGCCACTGTGATTTATACTATCTTTTCAACATTCCTCTATTAGCTGCACAGTTCAGTGCACTTTTGCATTACAGTACCTGAGGCTCTATTTTATCTTGGTAGTAGTTTTTAAAGAATCACCCTTGGATATAAATGACACAAAAGCCTGGTGCCCATTTCTGGTTGCACTTCTGAAAGAGGTTCTTGAAATAGTCACTTTCTGTTTCTAGTACCAAACTGTCAATATTGAGATGTAAATTTCAGGTCCAAGTTCTGTCTGACTACCTTGTCAGAGATGTATTTAAAAGGAATATGTAGCTAAATTAAGGTGCAACACCATGTTGCAGTGGACATTGTGGCAGCTGCCTCGCAGTTCTAAGGCCCATGCTCAGTTTTGAACTCTGGTTACTGTTTGTACATTTTTTAAATAATTTCTTGGCTTTGTACCCTTTGTGACTATCAAAACCTGTCAATGTTCAGAAGATGGCAAGAAATTGTGACCAGAGCCATGATCCAGGATGATATCTAGATGGAGGTAAGGAGACCTTTATCCGGAGGCTTCATGCAGCCCTCTCCACTGGATTGTAGCTTACAGTGCAATTCCTATTTACACCAAGCTACTGTGAATGAAAATTCTACATAAATGTAATTGAAATGCAGGCAATTTTTTGGTCCCTGGCAGTGCTAATACTCCAGGGAGGGATGAGCTGACCTGCCCTACTCACTTCTTTTTCTTTCTTTCTTTCTTTCTTTCTTTCTTTCTTTCTTTCTTTCTTTCTTTCTTTCTTTCTTTCTTTCTTTCTTTCTCAATTCATTGACAGGGTAGGTGGACTGTTAAGGAGACCCCTTTCAGCCATGACCTGGGCTCTTTTTACAGCAGGAGAGTATGTGGTTTATCCAGTTCTAAGGCCCGTTGTAGTGTGGTCAGGGCCAAAATCTGCATGTTAGAAGAGCTACTGTTTATACAGAGTTTGCATCTTCTCTCAATGTCTTTCTAGATCTCTCCAAAACTCTGTTGCTTAGATTGAGTAGGGAGTTTGAAATGCCCATGAATATGCCTTGGCCTTCATAGCCCAGGTTATGACTTGAAATACTTTACAAGGAAGAGCCAACCTTTTCAATTAATTAATAAATAGACATGCGTGCGTAAACGGACGTGCCTTTGTTGAAGGTTAGGCGTCGAGCTGTCACCTCGGTGTTTCGTAAAAATCTATTGCCAATCATTAGCGGACCGGAGTTCTGCTGTGGCGACCCCTTACCGGGAAAAAGCCGAAAGACAAACAACAGCAACATGAAATAGAGAAAATAAACATTTCATTGTACTGTCATAATCGTTTAATCATTTGATTTTTTTTAACAAAGGATGCATATTTCAGATGAACTAGTACTTTAAATTAACAAAAAACAGAGCAAACATTAGATGTCACCCTTTATTAACAATATTTACAGTCCAAGAAGGAGTCACTGTATCTTACACTGGAAAAGCAAGTTGGATTTTGATTATTTTCTGGATTTACAATGTTTTCTGCTGACCTTTTGTGACACTGGTGCATCAATATTCCATTCTTTGGGTGTCCTTGCTAGAGAAGCAGACATGACCTGCATCAAGAGTAGTTTTGAGTCCTTCCCCTGCCTTTTATTCTATTTACAAAGCCATGGTCAGTTTTAAAGGCAAGAAGCAACTTCAACAATCTTTCTGCTTCAATGTAATTTTTCAAAATTGACCACAAGAACTTAGGTAGTGCCTTACAATGAAAATTTAACCTTCATAACCATGCAAGGAAAAGGCGGATAGTCAAAGACCCCAAGTGCTCTTGGTCAGAGAATGTCAGAGTTATGGCACTCTCAGAGATTTTTTTAAATATAACTGAAGCCTTTTACAATATGTGGTTTGTTTAGCTCATAACTGTTCTATACAACTTATAACAAGTAAGAACAATAAGCAGTTACAAATGCAAAACTGCAAGGCTGCCTGTTTCAATGCATGATGTGGCATTGTCTTGGCAATGTGACAAAGCTCCTTTTAGACATGGCTGATTCGGCCACCGAAGTTCTTTTCCCCTATATGCTCCACTAGTTTTGTAATATCTTGACTGGTGACAAAATCCCCACCTCCAGAACTACTATTTTCAGAGGGTACCAGTGCATCAGCAGTTGGGCAGAGCTACCTGATGCGGATGGGACAGGTAGGACAGGGGTTATGGATGCAGCATTGACAGCTTGGAACCGTGAAGTGCTGGGTGTTGGTGATGCAACCTGGTGTGGAATGACGGGTCGATCATCAGTGGCTGGTCTACCACTCTGTGCTGCATGTCAGTTTTTGTAAGTAGAAATGCATGACAACAGAACATGTTTAAGCCATATAAAACATTCCACAACCAAAATAAAAATTGAGCGAGAAAGGGGTAGGGTGAGACAAAAAGAGAAAGAATTAGATCCATGGCCTATCAAATGACTATATAATTTCAGGAAAGAAACTCTTATGACTATCTGTTCTGTACACCTTTGCCACATCCAGGTATGAAGGGAAGGTCTTACTCTGTTGTACCATTAATCATTTTCATTGATATGATATCATGAATACAACTATTTATTACAGTATTGCCATATTGCATATAATTATTATTATTATTACAGTAAGATCTGATGTGTATGTACCCTGTTGCTTTCTAAGGCAAGTTAACCTCTCTTGGTGCACCTCATGGTTTTCTGCAATGTCTTCAGCAGCTATAAAACACAGAAGATGAGAAGAAGAGACATGAAAGCATACTGAACAATAGTCTTGTCTGGGTACTGTATTCTATATCATTTAATACAGATGTGTCAGTATATTCACACAACTGAGGGATGTCAGCAGTTCTAAACTTTACCTCCCATCAGCTAAAGAACTCCTTCTTGTGCTGCTTCAGGTCACAACAGTGGTGATGATAATTCTCTCCTGTCTGTGGGATGCCAGTTTCACAGGAGACAGCCTTGGCTAACCTGTTCCAAGCCTCAGTTATACTGATACTCAGTATAGTTCCCCTGCAGTAGATTACAGCTGTAGTGCTTCACAAAGAGTGCCGCAAAAATCCTGGACACCTCAATACCACACATCTGTGCTCTAAAAACAGCACCATCTCCCACACACCAGCCATGGCTGCAGAAGTCAAGCACCAAACTCTAAGTATAAATTGGATCCAAATTATAATCTCATGTTTAACATCTACTGTGCAGACATGCATAACTATGTCAAATGCATTTGTGTGATGGGAAGCACAGAGAGACATTTGCAAACAAACAGGAAGGTATTATAACAAACAGCAATGAAGATGTGAAACATGATGGTGACATCTGCCATGTGTGATGCTCAACCTGTTTACTCTTTTCTGTTGCTCAACACTGACAGGCTGAATTGTTTTGATTGTTTGTCAGTTGAGAAGTCATTTCAACTGACATTTGGAAAGGTTTTAGGGAAAATTAGTGATATATTAGCCAGATAGAAGATACTACTTTTCCAATTAGATCAGAGAGTACAGAATTTGCAGTTGTTTGTGCTTCCACAAGTTTTATACCTGGGTTAGGAATTCTGGTGGCTGTCCCATTGGTACTTCTTAAAAGAAAAAGAATCAAACGGGAAATGGCGAGATTTGTTTAGGTGAAGGTAGGTTTAGTCTGACATATGGAATCATGGTTATGCTGAAAGACAGGTGTAGAATGGGAATCCCTGATATTAAAACTTATATACAATCTAAGTTAGATAATAAAGTGCCCACAGGTGCAATATAAATGGAATGGAAGCAGATGGTATGGGAAAAAATAAAGGAAGGTGTGGATCTAATTTAAGTAATGTTGAACGTTCCTGGGAGCAGGCTTGAGATTGCCTTGTTGAGTGAGATGGGCAACTTGATGAAGGATAATTTTGTAAAATCAGAGTTGAGAGACTGGAGAACAAAGGCCCTGTCCATAAGATGCAAGAGAACAGGATGCCTTATGGAGATAGAGGAAGCAAAACTAAGTGAAATATTTGGGTCAACTAATGGTTAGAACTAAACTCAGAACCTGTGTGGAAGTAAAGGAGAAGTTTGGTTTGGATGACAACCTGAAATGAGAGTACATTGGAGTAGTAGATAAGTTGAAACATTTAAGATGGATAAGGGAGATGGAGTCAGCTAGAGAGGGGGAGGAGAAAGAAAGGGTGCTTTTGTCAAGAATGTATAAAATCCTGAACAATATGAAGGGGATAATTCTTAGAAGAATGGGAGAACTATGAGTAAGAGAACTGGGCACAGCATTTAAGGATTTAGAATGGGACCAAATTTGACAACTTCTGAGATATGCTACAAAATTTAGATGATTTAGGGTTTTTGCTTTGAAGTGTTTACATGGATATTTTTATTTATTAAGTACAATTGTGATCATGTTCCCAGGGGTAGTGAAATAATGTTGGAGGTGTCAGAGTGGGAATCAAGGAACAGGGGTTACATACTGTATATTCTGGGACAGTGAGAGTTTAGATTATTACAAATGGGAGTTACAAGGACTGATGAGGAAACTGATAAAAACAGATAGAGACCTCTAACATGATTGGAATGAGACATGTAAACAGCCCATCATAAACTAGTTTAGATTACAGGAGGGGCAACAGCAAAGCCATTACTAGAAAATGGAAGTTGAGGGATTTCCCAACTATCTGAGATGTCAAAAAATTGATAGAAGATCTCACACTCATGGAGGAGCAAGTATGGCTGAAGGACAAAGGAAAGCCATGTGAAAATAAGTGGCAGAGGTTGTTTTGACTGATGGAGGAGAAAAGTGAGGAGGGAGATAGGTGCCTTGGAGAAGAGGAAAAATATGTACATATACTATGATTGATTATCTATGACCTTTTATGACAGGCTGCTTTCATAAAAGCAATCAAAGTTAACAAAGAAAATCTAAATTGTATATAGATTTGTACTAGTAATACTTTGTTTTCTGTTTATTTCTCGGTTCTTGTTGAGAGTGACACTTGTTATGACCTGTTGCAAGATGTAACTAATTTTATGAAGATTATAGTAAGGACATGTGTGCACAGTTAGCTTGAAAGTACACACTGTTAAAAGAAATATAAACTGTTTAATAAATTTTGCTATTTAAAGGGAGCAAACAAAAGAAAATAAAAAAGGAAAAATGTAAAGAAAGTGAGTAGTAAAGGCCTGTATGATATAGATAGATCCTTATAAAAAGAAGATCACACATTATCCTTATCAATAGAATACTGCAGTGTAATCTTATAATGCAGGTTATCTAAAACTTTGCTTTGATGCGTTGTAACAAAATGATACAAGAAGGAGAAAATATCGGAAGTTAGCATGATGAAAGAATGCACCACGTGTGAGGACTGCACAGTTACTTACAATGGACATTGTTTTGAATATCAAAAAAAAATAAATACATTAATTTATTTAAAAAGGAAAATCACCCTTAAAATGTCCACTATTAACAATAGAAATTTTGTGAAAGAAACAAAAATCAAACTTGTAGAAGACTGTAGGTCGTAAGATTCTTATTGGATATCTGAACCTATTAAAATACATTGTGTAGAAATCATTACAAATTAGCTGTATTCTTTTAGAAAATATATTATGACTAGGTAAAATGTAATTTTTTTATAATTCTACACAGTTAATGGCAGAACAACTACTTGGTCACTCATTTATTAGAATGCAGGAATATAGAAATTTAGAAACATAACCTTCTGCAGATTCAAGACCAGTCTTAATAATTTTGGAACCTGCTATCTTTAAAAAGCAAGAGAATAAATGTTATCACAGATGAAGCTGTCTAATGAAGTCTCAAAGGAAGATAATGGAGTACTGAACCCATTTCAACAATGATAATGTTTTCCATTGTCTTATAATTCTGTAAACAACAAAATGGTCAAATGTCACAGTCCTAGTAATATTTTGTTTAAAACAAGGGTCCCTGTTGCAATTCTTAGACAGAGACATATAAAGTGACTCATAAGCACACATAATAATAATTCATGTACCACTTTATATGCAATAATTAAGTCACATATTTATTGGTGACATATAGAATACAACTGCCAATTTTTTCAGGCACTGACTGTAACATTTCCCTTTGATGTTATAAGTTTTTTTCTTGTATAAAAATTCTGAATTTTTTCTAAAAGCTGAAAAATAGTAAAAGCCTTTAGGGTCCTCATAGCAGATGAGCTTTCATTTGGTACCAATATACCAGCCTGCCCACTGGATCCTCCAAGAGGCTGAGAGCCAAGCTAATGAAATAGTTGCCCCCCCCCCCCCATTTCACACCAGATAGTGAATGCTGCCCCTTATTCATTAACCTATTTATTTGCCCCCCCAAAATCTGGTACACTTTGAAAAGTTACAAAGATTCCTCACAAAGACAATCACAACACCCCAAGGCTTGTCTTATAGCTGAGGACTAGAGCAGGTCTCTCTCATCATTTTCATAGATGAGAACCATGCCTGAAATAATAAAGCTTTAAAGAACTTCTGCTTTAGTATTTGAAACCCTTTGCTTAGAACAACTCTCAATGACCAGAACACAAGAGGACCTCAATTAAAGTTAATATCGACTGTGAAAAAAATGACAATTTCTTATCACAAAGACTTCAACTGCTATGGAATAAACTTCCTTTCAATAAATGTCAGCCTATCAAGCTATGCCTTCATGAAAGAAGTGGATGACTACATGGGCACCTGTAAGTTCCAACATGGGAATCCATGACATCAAGCTCCTTAATGGCCAATAAAAAGAGAAATTGGACTTGTAGAGTTTTTAAGGATTGTTTACATATAAGCACCAGCCTTTTTACAAATATTAGCAAGATAATAGTCACAATTTCTGTTATTTTTAAGATCCATACCTAAATTCTGTATGTTTCAAAATTCATTGACAGATGATGCTAAATAAAAAGTACTATTCACAGTGTTAACGCTAAAATCATAGTAGCACACTTGTATATTATTTAAATGAAATCTAATGTCTGAAATTCTGACGTCACTTCCAAAAGAAATATGTGAACCTAATTTGCAATCATCATTAAAACTGATACCCTAATATGAACTACAGAATGAGGAAGCAATTAAACAGAATGGAACAAAGAATGCCCCCAATGGAGTAACACTCTGATATTTTATATTTAGAGCCATTGATAAACTAGAATGTTCTTAACAGGTGAGAAATTCCTTTAGTAATGTAGAGGTTGTTACTGTTCTGAACTAATAATTGTAGAACACTTGTACGAAGAATACTGTCAAACTATTTGGCAAGATCTAAGATATACAATATCATCTGACAAAGGAAGATCTAATGTCTTCCTTCTATCCATCTATGTTTACGAGCTGCAGTTGACTCCAGTAGCAATACCATAGACAGCCACGGCCATCCATATCTTCTCATAAAATAATGACCTGTCTATTAAATATAAACAGCCCCTAATAGAAGGCAAACTGTTTTTCTGTCTTTCTGTGGTCTCATCATTGTACTATGGTCAAGCAATTTTAATAACATTGATCTTTCAAACTTTTTACCAATAATACTGGTGAAATGGATTGACCTAATGCTCAAAAGTATACTTCCATGACCACCCTTTTGCTTCAATGATGCCCAGCCCTTAATATTTCAAATGAATTAACCAAGACTTCCAACTGGGTCTTGAAGACTTTTTTCATCTTTGAGAGTACAGTTCTTAACATATTTTCAACATATTTTCTGAAAAAAAGACATTCCCTGGGATTCAATAAAGCCTACACACTATGTAGGCATAGTGGCATGGCTCAAACATGGAGTTCGGAGCCTGTGCGATCCAGTAAACAAGGCTGGGAGTGTGCACGAGCCTCCCAGCACTATTCTGGCACAGACGTGATGGAATAATGCAAATCACCTCATTTGCTGATGAAAACCATGCGAATAAGTTGAATTTGTAATCTAGGAAGCAGACAGGCATCCATGTTGGAGCCGTGTCCACAGCAGAAATGTATGCGGTTAGTAACCGCATACATTACTGCAAAAATAAAAACGGGAGCATGACAATTTAAAGTAAAGCATGTATTATGTTCATTAGGCATGCCAATGGCCAAAACTATGGTCATTGGCATGCCAAACTGTTGAAAAATTGTAAAAATCAAAAGGTTTTTTGGCAGATTTTGGCCATTTAAGTGACATGCAGCAGCGTGCAAACGCGATTGGGCAGAAAAAAAATTAGTAAAAAGGCAATTAAATGTGAAACATTAATTTTGCCATTATACTGGGCAGCATGCAGACTCATAACAATGATAGGTAACAGTGGTTGCTAAGGACATAGGCTCAGGTGTAGTGGTGTAACTAGGGTATAAGACAGTAGGGGTATGTAAATGAGCTAAATTTATTGAATAGCAAAATGGGAGATCATGTCCATGGATACCTAACCATGTAGGAGCTATAATGCAGTGGTGTAAGCAGAAGAAGCAGCTGACATGAAAAGGGTATGTGTCATGCTTGGTATATGCACATTGCAGCTCCGCGGCTTCTATTTGTGCTCAGCTAAGCACAGCTAAGTAAGGGGGTGTGTTTAAGGCTGCTTAGCTGTGCTTAGCTGGTTCAAGAAATGATGAGCATATTTGTGTTCAGGGGAGGGCCCTTTCTGCTCAGCAATGTTTACACTAGCTGAAACAGTTTGCACTGTGTGCCACGGGGTTTAAAGGGGGTGGAAATGTGGGGGAAAATGGGAAATAGCAGAATAAAGGCAATCAACTACCAATAAGTAATAAGGCCTCTGCCACTCACAGTGACCCATTCAAACCTCTCCATAATATAGCTGGCAGGTGGAATGTATCATAGTCAGCCAATCACACAGTCAGCATCTACAGCACACCAGTATAAGCTATCCAAACACTCTTCAGTCTGGTGTTTCCCACAAACTCTGCACCATTGGAGTACACACTTGGGAATTTTAACTGACAAAATGATAGGGGCTGCTGCTTTGCTACATCTCTACGTGCTGCAGATTGAGGGCGGTGATGAGAATGATGCTGACAACCGGCCCAGACTGAGGAGGAGGAGAGTGTTCAGACCCAGGGTAACCTTTCAGGAACTACATGAGCTGGAGATAGTAGACACTACAGGGTGGACAGGGACATACTACAGCAACTCACAGAGCTCTACCGGCCTCACCTCCGACACAGAGCCAACATAGGGGAGCCCATCCCAGTTGAAACCAAGGTATGTGTAGCCTTAAGAATACTAGCTACAGGTACTTTCCAAAGACCTACTCGGAACATCATGGGGGTCTCACAGGCATCTGCATCCAGGGTTCTCCACCAGTTCCTGGATGTCATGCTAACACATGCCAGTAAGCACATTTATTTGCCCAACACCCCTGAGGAGAGGACCAGCAATATCCGTCTCTTCCACTGTGTAGCACACTACCCAGAGGTACTGGGTGCCATAGATTGCACTCACATCCACATCAAAGCACCACCTGGTGAAGACAGTAGAGTGTACATCAACCACAAGGGCTATCACTCCATCAAATGCCAGGTTGTGTGCAGTGTCCAGGGCATTATCATGAATGTGTGTGTGCTGGCAGCCCTGGCAGTTATTACAACTCCCACATCTGGCATGTCTCACAGCTGTACCAGGCATTTGCCAGGGGGTACATCCCCTATGGCCATCTTGTGGGAGATGCTGGCTATGCACTGGAACCATGGATGATGACACCCATCAGAAATGCACACACACCCACTGAAGAATGCCATAATGAGGGACACTCACAAACTAGAAACATTGTAGAGCACGTGTTTGGGCTGCTCAAGTTATGGTTGCACTGCCTTGATATATCTGGTGGAGCCCTGCAGTACTCTCCAGCCACATATGCACACATGTTCATAGTATGTGCCATGCTACACAATGTGATCCTGCAGAAACAGCTGCAGCAGGAACATCACAGGGAAGGGGCACACAGCCCCCATCATTGCCAATGTCCCCACAGGCACAGGAGAACTCGTAGAAGTAATCCTCTGTGTCTGCCACTGTAGGCAGATGTAGGTGTGCCCAGTATGCCCTGCCCTTGGCCAAGAGGCGACGCATAGCACATACACTAACACCCTAGGGACCCAGGGACTGACACCTCTCTCTGACTTGCACACGCAGTAAAATGGATGCCACACACATCACACTACCTGTACCTTATCATGTATAGGCTGTGTACTGCATGCATCTGACAGAGTCAGCTCTCAAGCACTGTCCTCACAACTGCCACAGGCACAAGGTAAGTCACTCTTCATAACAATAAATGAATGGAGTAGTACATTTTGGTAGCATATCTAAGGTATTGCTGCATGTATGCAATGGAATGGGGTGGCCTACCAGGATAGCAGCAGACAACTGACAGCTATGTGGGACAACAGGAAATGTCCACCCAATACTGGCTTCCCCAGAGTATGCAGAAGTCCCCTAGGTGACAAAACTCACTGCAGTGTATGTGGGGGACTAACAAACTGGGGGGGATCATAGGTCACATGCATAGATGTCAATGTTGGGATCCCATACTCACCCCTCAGCCTCTCCCAGTAAGTCAGCCATAGAAAACCATAAAGAAATGTCTGGCAAAGGCCCACAATTAGGAACAATGATGAAATATTCCTCTTACAGACTTACACAGTGATATCACGCAAGTCCTGCAGTTGCATGAAGTCTCTGAAGGGTATGAAATCTGAAACTCAAATGTCTGCCATTACATTCTAACCTTTGGTCTTTAGTGATATGCCAGTATTCTCCAAGACAGGCACAACACTATGCTAAATGAAACCAAAATGTAAAGCCAACATCTGCACAGTGTGGGTAAGTCCCCCCTAACACACCCGTGTTCCCATAGAAATGCAGTAACATTTATGTTTGAAGTGTCATAGCAGCAAAACACACATTCCCAGGACTTGTTGCATGTCCACAATATGCAGGGGTCAATGAACTATGTATATGCGTGGTTAATACTATCAGGAAGTGGGCAGCACTTACTCTTGGCTGTTGTGGCTTAGTGGCCTAGGTGCAGTACTGTGGTTGACAGTCCATGTTTCAAGACTTTCCATGCCAACTATTTTGCATATTAGCTACACCTATGGTAGGAGTTGTACACACTGTCCAGAAGTCAATATCCATTACTGCAGGAAAGATGGACAAGTCAGGGACAGGGGAACACACATATGGACAGTACAGCTTAGAGTAACTTACACAGTGCCTAGCATACCTCTCAATTGTACAGATTTTTGCAGAATGTTCAGATTTTTGCATCATATTTTTGGTCTGTTTTCATGAAATTGTGGTTTTCTGGCAAATCATTAAAGACTAAAGTCAGAAAATAATGACAGATTTTAGTTTTGGACTTCATACCCTTTAGAAAAATGCATGCTAATGCAAAACTTGTTATTCTATCAACTTTCTAAGTTTGTAAGGGCAATATTTAAAAATTGCTCCTAATTGTGGGCCTTTTCCCTCCAATTATTTATGGCTTTGTCCAGATTTCTGGCTCTAAGAGGTTGAGAGGTACTGCCTAGTAGGACAACAGGTAGCTGAAAGTCAATGTGCTGCCAGGTTATAAATGGCTGCCACATTACTGTGTCAGCACTGACAACAAGTCACTTGGCCAACATCCATACCCCTGGAATGACAGTCTGCAACAGAAGAAGCACAAGTATGCCTCATATATCTGTTCTGCTTGTCCTAACATCGCATTTGCCTGCAAAGCTATTTGCAAAACAAGAAAGGTTCATGTCAAAACATCAATGGCAGACAGTGGAGAAGCAGATGTCATACCCATAAGAAAAAGCAAGCAAATACGAAACTGGTCTCCCAACTGTCTATGTTTGGCAGAGCATTATTAACACCCTGGCCCCATGTGTGGGCCTGTGTCTGACTGTCATATATGGGCCTATCCAGATGTCAGTCTGTGATTGTTTGACAGCTAAGGCCAACATGTGGCCTCATAATAACATAGCAACACAAACTGTCTGAGGACCACAGCAGATGTAGTGGTGCAATGATGGACAACCTGCTAAGTAGGTACACTCAGAGGTGTGAAGTCCATAACCCTGTGTGTGATGTTACAGTGTTTACCCTGCTCACGCCAGAAATGCAAATATAGAACAACAGCCAGTGTGGGCAAAGCCTGTGACTAGACTATAGAAGGACAAAGAGACACACATAAGGGGAAGGGGATCCACTGGCCAGACAAATGGAGAATGTGTACACCAGAACAAATTGTGCAGTAACGTAGGTGCCCTGCAGTGTATGGAGTCAGTAAACATCACCCACAACTACACAACACACACACACAAAAGTGGAGGTCCTCAGCAAAACAAAAACCCAAACAAAGGACACCTCAGAGGCAAAAATACATGAGAACTCCACAAACCTACACACCACAGACCATGCATAGTCCACACTCTGGTGTCTCTCAATCACTAAGGCCTTACCATAAACCCAACATATTACTCATAGGAGACTCCATTGTGAGACACACAGATGTGCCTCTCACCAGAATGGATAAGGAGAAAGTCATGCTTACTTGCTTGTCAGGTGCCAGAATCCGCCATATCACACATGCACTCAAGTCACTCCACAACAGGTACTGTTAAGACTCTGTCCTAGTCCATGGCAGTGTGAACAACATCAGATGTATCTCCCTGGACTGTAGGAAGACAGACATGATTCAGCTTGCTGAATATATGTCCCATGCAGGTATGTCCCTAGCCTTAAGCAGCATTCTACCATCACCCAGAATGATGGCTCAATAGAAACAGAAAATGATTGTCAGTAACAATTGACTTACTTACTGGTGTCATCCCAGGAGAATCCACTGCCTGGCAGCCTGGGAACATATGATTGACAGACCATGCTGCTTTGCTAGAGATGGCTTGCATCAGTCTCATTTGGCCTTTAGGCCTCCGGCAAAGGCCCTTGCCTCCCCCATAGTGCCTTTTTAGGGAACGTCATGGGGTCCATACTACCAACATAAAACAGTGATCAAAACGCAAATTAAAGGCCATGCCACTAAACGCTAGGAGTCTAAACAGGTAAATGTACTCATTGAGAGCATTCATAACCCTAGAAGATGGTGACATTTGTGCACTCACAGAAACTTGGGCCACAGCTGCAGAGAGCAACCCATCCTTACCCAATCACTCATTCTATCACACAGCAAGACCCCAAAATGTGGGCAGCAAAGCCAAAAGAAGTGGAGTATAAATATATATTAGACAGACACACACCTCCAGGCTGGTCAAACAGTCTGACACACACGAGCCACTCCAAGTACAGTTAACTGTTGACAAAATCCCTATGCAAATTATAGGTAGCTATAGGCCAACATATCTGACTCAGGTTACCCACCCCACATATCTGGCTCTCTACAAATCTATCAAGATTCAACCCTTTACCCTGATCCTGGCTGACTTATATTACCCAACCTCTGATTGGAAAAACAACCATACCAGAACAAACATGCACAGAGATTCCTCCACCTTATCAATGCTAAATCCTTAGGACAGCTACGTAATACCCTCACAAGATGTGATGCATATATCGGACTTGGCAGTAACTAACATGATTCACCACTGCAGCACCCCTATGGAATTATCCTCCCTGGTAAGATCCGACAAAAAGGCGGTCACATTCGATATCACCATCTCTCCTGACCCCCCCTCTAGCCATGGTAAAATGAAAATGTCTCCCAAGCTGATCACAACCACCAGAGAGATGGTATAAACAGCTGAACAGCCCCCTACCCCACTGGAGGAACAGGCACCAATGTTTCAATGTACACAAAAGTACTACACCAGCACATATATATATATATATATATATATATATATATATATATATATATATATATATATATATATATATACAGATGCATGGAATCAGGAATATCTGACAGGACAGCATCATCATCCACAAGAGAGAGTAAACCAGTCTGCAAACATCTGCAATAAGGGAACTATGTAACAAAAGGATGACATTGCTGTCCAGCACCGAGAAGGAGCAGGTGCACAATTGGAAGTAATCTCTCCTTAGCCTGAGCAAACAAATAAGAGCACCAGTGAAATTCTCTAAAGGCAACTCTGAGTCCAAATTGCCCACATCTAAGACAGACAATCATAAGGCCTTCCTCACATATGTCTGCATTCCCAAAGGAAGCTCCCAGATCTGTGCAGAACTGGTGGTCAAGGACACCCCATACACAAATGTTGTAGATATAGTCAATCTAATGGCTGACAGATTCAGTGGAAATGTCACTCCTCTGCCCCCCATCAGTAAAGCAGGACATCCCCAGTACCTGACCACCCAACCCTTATCACTAGGAAACAGGGCATCTCTGCTCTTTCAAAGCCAAGAAGACAGCCTCCATGAGGCCTGAATACATGCCAGGTTGCAACCTACATGAACTCAGGCATGAACTGGCAGCTCCATTATGCATCCTACTCAACCAAAGCCTGAGTACTGCCTTTGTCACAGCCGAATGGTGGACAGTCACTGTCATCCCTTTACACAAAGGGGGTGTTTACCGATCCAGGAAATTAAAGTCCTCTCAGCCTAACTAGCCTGATCTGCAAGGCCATGCAATGGATTATCATGGACCTCATTAACAGGGACATTGGCTAACTCCAAATACTCAACCCCATACAGTCTGCCTTTCTCAAGGGGAGGTATGTCAGTGAAATCTGGTTGACTTTCCTGAGACAGCCAACAAAAGCATGGATGAGGGAAAGATGGTGCACACTGGCCACCTTGACTTAGCCAAAGCCTTACACACTATTCTCCACCAGGCCATAGTACATGAACTCTGCTAACTAGGCATCAATCCATATATTACCAGATTGGTAGCAAAATGGTTCATTGATAGAACCTGAATAATCATAATAGGGGTAGCCAACTCAAGCAGTACACCCGTAATGAGTGACATACCGCAGGGATCAGTCTTGGGGCCTCTGGTATATGGGATATTCTTCCCTGAGGTGCAGGCCAAACACACTGGCCTATGGCTGACAAAGCTGGCAGATGACTGCAAGCTGGCAACAGTCATCAATACCCTAAGTGATGTGGACATCCTACAACAGGGTCTCACCAAAACAAATGACTGCTGCCAGAAACATGGCCTCAAGCTGAATGCTTGCAGATGCATCATCACCCCCTTCGGGGAGACTGATGTCCCCACATATTATCACATTAACAACAATGTCCTACATACACAATCAGTAGTGAGGCATTTGGCCACCCAGGTTGATAGCAACCTGAATTCTGAGCACCATGTAGCTTCTGTTGTACAGAAAGATTCATAGAGGAGCCAACGTAAAAGTAAGGGTATCTCATCCAGGGACAAGGAAGTCATACGATCTATGTACTCTAACCTTATAGGGCCAATTATTTTGTACAACGTCCCCTTTGGCATGTACCTCACAAAGCACATGCAGCAGTTGGAGAGACCACAGAGGTTCCTCACTGGGAGAATCCAGGACCTCAAACACCTACACTACACATATAGGCTAAAAGCACTGTCCCTCTACTCAGTTCCATACAGACTCCAAAGGTGACCTCTGTCTGGCATACAAAGCAATCCAGACCCTGCCTTGATGGGAGTGCTGCACTTCTGGAAGTCAAGGCCCACCCGATCAACCTGTAGGCGCAGCATTAACCTGGTCTGTGATATCAATAGGGCTTTTTGGTGTGACAGATATGTATCTCACAGACTCACCATATGTGGAATACACTCCCTGTCCACATCAAGCTGAGTACCTCAATACCCCTTGTGAAGTGCTCCCTGTATAAGTGCATGGGACACAGAAAATACAGTCCTGTGATTCCACCTGTGTCCCTGCTGGACAGGGGCTCTGGGTGCTGACATGTCTTAACATGAGCTACACTCTTGTCTATGCAGGTTATAAGGGCTTCAGGGCCAATAGCCTAGTAACCTCATAACCTATCAACCTATCAACAAATGTCTGTCAGTGGTTCATCACATTACTCTATACTGCTCTGCCACTGACATACCTGGAAATCACAGTGCTATGTGGAGTATACCACACATATAATGGGCATCTCTGCTCAGTAGAATGCACTGTACCCACACCAGGATATGACTTTTCAGTTAAGAAGAATGCCACACAAACAGGAGATCCCTGAGGTGCTGGACTGTTTACACACCTTCATCAGCCAATTGGCTGTAGCCATACCTCTCAACTGGTCGGATTGGGCAAGAATGTCTATAGTTTGTCTCATAATTCTGGTCTGTGCATCATACAGCTTGAATTTCTCAGGTAAATCACTGTGATGATCTCAGGATTTCTGTCAGAAAATAATGACACAATACATTTCAGTGTCATATGTCATATATGTCAGAAAATGTCTGCTAAAACAAACCCTGTTACTCTTGCAACTTTCTACATTTATAAGAGCAATATGTACAGTATCTCTCTATGTTTGGGCCATTGTTCCCCCATTTTGACAGTCTGTCTCCAGATTTCTTGCACTAACAGGTTGAGAGGTATGGCTGTAGCACACAAAACCCTGGACTGGAGTACAACTAACTCTGAAATGAAGTCCCATTTACTATAGAAGGTCATTCTGGGCATGCTCCTACACTTGGAGAATTACAGCCCATGTCTAAACCCACATCAGACTATATAACTGTATTGTGCATATATGTCTTTGCATACAGACCGCTATGCACACTTTAACTGTCTCTACCCACATCCATCAGACAGGATTACCCTCAGCTAGCTGTAGGTGGCCCATATGTGATATATCTGCATCTGTTGCATGTGATACACAGACATATATATGGGAAACATATAACAATATTTCAAGCATACACACACGTAGACATGGGGAAGAGAGAGACAGACAGAGTGATAGAGAGAGAGAGAGAGAGACAGGGACACACACAGAGTGAGTCATAGACAGTGATACCCTGAAAGGCATAGAGTGATGTCCTGTTGCAGACAATTGCACATCAGTTGTAACCAGTCACATGAGCCAGCATGAAGGTGAGCTCCATTGTGTAATAGTACTGAGGTAGGGGTTGTAATATCACATCACCTACCATTGTGTGTGTGTGTGTGTGTGTGTGTGTGTGTGTGTGTGTGTGTGTGTGTGTGTGTGTGTGTGTGTGTGTGTGTGTGCGTGCGTGCGTGTGTGTGTGTGTGTGTGTGTGTGTGTTTGTGAGGCCTTTCCCACTCAATACACTTCCCATTGCCCTACCTTACAAGATCTACTGATGTCATTTACCTTAGAAGTACCTTTGGACACTTGTCAGCGCTATAAGCTCTGTGGTGTGTGTGATAACTGTGTAACACTATAGTACAAATAACTAGAGAAGTAGGGGTTTTAATCTCAGTCCTGGCAAATGTAAGTTTGTTAGTGAAAGTATTTTGAAGCCTTTCCCACCCAGTACACTTCCCATTACCCTACTTTAGAAGACCTGCTGATGTCATTCACCTTAGATGTACCTTTGGACACTGCTTGGCCCTATAAGCTCTGTGGTGCATGTGATAACTGCATAACACTGTCATATAAATAACTAGATCAGTAGGGGTTCTAATCTCAGTCCTGGCAAGTGTGTGTGTTTGTGTTTGTAGGTTAAAGTATTTTGAAGCCTTTCCCACCCAGTACACTTCCCATTGCCCTACTTTAGAAAACCTGCTGATGTCATTCACCTTAGATGCACCTGTGGACACTGCTCAGCCCTATAAGCTATGTGGTCATGTGATAATTGTGTAACACTGCAGCACAAATAACTAGAGAGGTAGGGGTTCTAATCTCAGTCCTGGCAAGTGTGTTTGTAGTTTAAAGTATTTTGAAGCCTTTCCCACCCAGTACACTTCCCATTACCCTGCTTTAGAAGACCTGCTGACATCGTTCACCTTAGATGTACCTGTGGACACTGCTCAGCCCTATAAGCTCCATGGTGTGTGCTATAACTATGTAACACTATAGTACAAATAACTAGATCTGTAGGGGTTCTAATCTTGGTCCTAGCAAATGTGTGTTTGTAGGTGAAAGTATTTTGAAGCCTTTCCCAACCAATACACTTCCCATTGCCCTACTTTAGAAGACCTGCTGAAGTCATTCACTTTAGATTTACCTGTGAACACTGCTCAGCCTTATAAGCTTTGTGGTGCATGCGATAGCTGTCTAATACTGTACTACAAATAACTAGATAGGTAGGGGTTCCAATCTCAGTCCTGGCAAATGTGTGTGTATTTGTGTTTGCAGGTGAAAGTGTTTTGAAGCCTTTCCCACCCAGTACACTTCCCATTGCCCTACTTTAAAAGACCTGCTGACGTCATTCACCTTAGTTGTACCTTTGGATACTGGTCAGCCCTATAAGCTCTGTGGCACATGTGATAACTGTGTAACACTGTAGTACAAATAATTAGATAGGTAGGGATTCTTATCTCAGTTCCTGTAAATGTTTGTGTTTGTAGGTGAAAGTATCTTGAAGCCTTTCCCACCCAGTACACTTGCCATTGCCCGGCTTTAGAAGACCTGCTGACGTTATTCACCTTAGATGTATCTTTGGACACTCCTCAGCCCTATAAGCTCCATGGCAAGTTTGATAACTGTGTATCACTGTAATGCAAATAAATTGATTGATAGGCATTCTAATCTCAATAGTGACAACTGTGATACTGTGTGTGTGTTGGTTGTGCCATTTTGAGGCCTGTTCCACCGAGTACACTTCCCATCTCCCTACTTTAGAAGACCTGCTAATGTCATTCACCTTAGATGCATCTTTGGATACTCTTAAACCCTATAAGCTCCTTGGTGCATGCAATAACTGAGTAACACTGTAGTACAAATAACTAGAAAGGCAAGGGTTTTAATCTCAATACTGACAACTGTGATACTTCGTGTGTGTGTTGGTTGTACCATTTTGAGGCCTGTTCCACCCAGTACACTTCCCATTGCCCTACTTTACAAGGGCTGTTGAAGTCATTCTCCTTGGATGTTCCTTTGGATATTTATTGGCCCATAAGCATTGTGGTGCATGTGATAAATAGGCAGCACTATAGTACATACATGTAGATAGGCAGGTGTTTGAATTTCATTGCAGCCTACTATATTAGTGTATGTGTGTTTGTGTGCAAAGCATTTCCCCTGTGGCTGTGTGTGTTGGTTATACTATTTTAAGGCATGTTGACGCCCTTCCATGGCATTTCTTTAAAGAGCCAGTTGATGGCATCCGCATTACAAGTACAGTTCTTAGGTTCATAGGTTCATAGGTTGGTACTAGGCTATCTGGCCTAGGGCCTATACAAGCCTAGCCATAACAATTCCCTGGCTATTTCTTCCCACATTATTTACTTTCCTGGACCCCTGTCTAGCAGGGTGACTGACGTGATCCCTGGGGTGAATTTCCTTTCTCCCATCCAATCGTCAAGGTTCCTCTTGAAGAGGTCCAAAGAGGCACTCTGCTTGACATGTATGGGCAATCTATTCCAGAGTCTGGGGAGTCTCTGGGTCAGGAACCTATCCCTCCAGCATGTTTTGTTTATTGTGATGACAAGGTTTAGATCCCTGGAGCATGTAGCTCTGAGTGATTGGGATTTCTTTAAGTGTAGCATGTCCAACAGCTCTGGGTTTGACATGGCCTTGTATGTTAAGCAGAGATCACCTCTGAGTAGACGATATGCGACAGAGTATAGCTGGAGTTTTTTAAGGCGGTCAGCGTAGGGCATCTGCTTTAGGCCTGTGATTCTTTTAGTGAGGTATTTCTGAGGCCTTTCCAGTTGTTGCAGATGTCTTGAGAGGTACATACCAAATGGGGCGTTGTATTCTATAATGGGTCTAATGAGGGATGAGTACAGTGGGACAATGACCTCCTTTTTCTGGATGAAAAGCCCTTCATGATGAGGTGTGCCACATAGAAGGATTTCCTGACTGTTGTGGCAATGTGGTTATCGAAGGTGAGACCACTGTCCACCTGTGTCCCTAAGTCTCTTATCACACTTTCTGTGTTTAGTGTACTGCCACCTATATGGTAATTCATCGATACATGTTTTTTCCCAAAGGGGATAACAATACATTTCTTGGCATTGAGCTTGAGCCCATGGCTCTGGCACCAAGCATCTGTTTCTGTAAGGCCCTTTTGTAGAGTATCCACATCATTTGGGGATTCAATAATGGCTTCCAGTTTGCAGTCATCTGCAAACTTTGTTAGCCAGAGTCCCTTAGTGTTGACCTGTACTTCAGAGAAGTAGATGCCAAACAAGAGCGGCCCCAGGACTGAACCCTGGGCAGTCACACATTTTCTAACACAAAGGCACTGTGGTGCATGTAATAGTCACATCAGTCTGTATTGTGCATAACTACAGAGGTAGATCATATAATAGGAAAAGTGTCAACTCTGTGTGCATGTGTGTTTCAATGCATGTCCCCATGCAGCTATGTGTCTGTGTTTCAGATAGCTATACCATGTTAAGGGCCTGTGAACCCACCATTAGCAATCCTAACAGCCCTTGCAATTGCTGCCCACTTGAATAGTAGTGGCAGACACTGCAACACTGTAGTAGCTCTGTGATAATTGTGTTATGTATACAACAGTATCATTTGTACAACTAGGCAGGTTCAGGTTCTGCTTTCAGCAAGGGCAGATCATGAGTGTGTGAATGTGTGTGTGTTTGTGGGTGTGTGTGTATGTACATACATCCCCTTGCAGCAGTCTACCTGTGTTATGGCCATCAGCATACCTCTCAACACCGCACAGAAAAATATCTGGTCAAATCCATATGGAAAAATGGGGCAAACACCAAACATTGAGCATAACCTTCACATATTGCTGTGATATGCGTGGAAAGTAGATACCAGAACAGGTTGTATATGTGAACGCACTTTCCAAAGTGTATGTGGCATTACATGACAATACCTGTCATCAATCTGCAATGTTAATCTGCCATGCTTTTCCCACAGTTCACCTGAAGACCATACTTTATGACAGATGGAAAGAAAGTATGTGTCAAACATCAGGACAATCTGCAGACATACGCAGAGGTCACAGGTATGGCCACCATCTGTAGCACCCTCCAAGTTGCAGTCCATGTTTGACAAGGTCTGACCTGTAACAACAACTGAAACACTAAAGAGGTCCCAAGAGTGTAGGACAACAAAAATGTCATATGGTCCTGTACTAATTGCATAGAGCAGGTATAGCACAGCAGAAGCATCTCAATGTTATGACAAATAGTGTAAGCTAAGGTAATGTCACACATAGAAGGTATCATAGTAGCAAATCAGAGGATGTCCTGTGTGTTGCACTTGCCGTGGCCATGATATGTCTTGCCAACTGTCACGTTACTACAGGTTGTGTCCCATACTCCACATTTGATAATGTTGCAAAGCCATTCATTGTCACTGTGTGTGCAATATGTATACATGTGAAGGCCCTGTGAATACCTGGTGCCCCCAATAACCCACAAGTATATAGGCATGAATGCAAATTGGCTCCACCCACATATATAGATACAGCCTAGGGCTGTGTGAACTGTATGTATTTTGCACTCTGTCATTTAACCACAAACTGCTGTTAAACACACTGCGATGAGCCATACAGTGTGTATGGAATGCTCTCAAGGTCCAAGCCTCAAGCTGTAAGTAGCCAACAGTGTCAGCATGCCATACAGCAAGTACATGTCCCCACTATGTCCCACATCAGCACCAACCTCATAAACACACAGACTGCGATGACAGGCCTGAGTATCCAGGATGGCAACATAGTTGCACTCAGACACCCAAGTATTAGCAGTTGTCAGGAATTGCTTGTATGTGGTTTACCACATAGGGAAAGGGACCTCATCCAGCCAAAAGGTGGACATTACCTCTGAATAGTCCTCAGTCAGTAAAACAATACATTAGTAGAATGGCCAGTCTGCTATGCATCTATGCAGACATCTGCTGAATCTGTAAAGTCTATGTTAACTCCCAAACAGGTCAGCCATGTCCCTCAGCACACACACATGTGGCATTGGTACAGGATAATATTATTTATTTATTTACATTTGTTGACCGGATTGTCCGACTGGGCCGAGGAGCCCTTTTTCAGCGGAGGCCTGGGGAGAAAAGCTTCAACATTTTAAACAATTTTCATTATAAATTAGCATTAAACAGCAATATTACAGGATTATTTCAAGGCATTAAGTAGGAATACAATGTTATATGGTGTCAATAATCAGGAGTATAGCAAAACTATTTCAAGATGTATAAAAAGAAATATAATATGTGCATTTATGAACATGTACAGTACAAGCTGTGATACTACCCAAATCAGACATTCATAATAGGTGTGCACTTATGTGCATTACAAAACCCCACCCACAAATGCAGTTTCACCTGACATATGCATCCAGGTATGCAAAGGCTGCCACTATGAATGTTACAGAACTGACGTGATGACCACTGGGTCATTACATGTACACTTCTTGGCTGTTGACTCTGTGCCACCAACCTCCATGACAAATGTGGGGATGTGTGCCTGGGAGGCTGTGGCTCCACCAAGGTTGGCAAGGAACTCCTCCGTTGGTATCAGTGGTGCTTCTGTAGCAGGCCATCCACAAGTGCCAACATGGTCCCTGGGCACAGCTGCAGCCCTTTGCCGTGCATTGTGTATGAAGTCTGTGGCAAATGTCAGACCTGTTCATAGCCCCTGCCATGGTGTCCAATGTTGTTGACAGTCCCCACCAGTTCTGCCCATGGGGCAGTTCATTGCTGCATGTGCTGCCGGCTTCTTCCTAAGAGTACCCTGTGATGTAGTCTCGGGGATTCTAAGATCGCCGCAGTCTCAGCCTCTGTGTATGGTGGGTGACATCTACTATACATCCCACCTGGAAGACATGAACAGGGGAACACATCACAGAACCACATACATTGCCTACCATCATGTACAAGTCCATACACATCCACATTTGCTAGCACCATCCACCGCTAACACCCACATTATACCCCTGCCATCTATCAGTACAGTATGTGTGTGAGTATTGTGAACATACCACCATTACAGTATACATTGCCCCCTTATCCTGATGTGTCATGTTCCCCCCACTGAGGACCATTAATGTGCATAATCCACCATTCACCAGTCACATAACACAACACATGCAGCAACTGGGGACATCACAGAGGTTCCCCACCAGGGAATATCAGGCCATCAAACATCTACCATACACCTATAGGCTATAAGGCCAACCCTCTACCCAGTGTCATACATACTCCTCAGGAGTGACCTCACTGTGTCGTGTGAGGAAATCATGGTATCTACATTGCTAGGACTCCAGGCTGCACGAGTGCAGGTCATGCTCCACTGTGTCAACACACACCACACACACACACACACACACACACACACACACACACATACACACACACACACACACACACACACACACACACACACACACACACACACACACACACACACACACACACACACACACACTCAACCTGGTAAGTGATCTGGCTGGCCTTGTTGGCAGCTCACATGTGTGCCACACACACACACACACACACACACACTCACCCTGCAGTGCAATGGGCACCATGTCCACATCAGACAGGGTAGCTCCCTGTACTGCCTGATAACTTTATAAATGCACCTTTGCAGGTGTAACCTGTTAAAATGGATGGTTAACAGCACATACACCTTTGGGATACCACCTGTGTCCCTGTTGGATGGGGACATTGGCTGCTGCCTTGCATACACATGGGCTAACTTGTGGCCTAGGCATATGGCTGCTCATGGCTCATAGCCTAGTAACCTGAGATGGTAGCAGGACTACCAAAAATGTCCTGACTGCTGTGACAGACTGTGTTGTTTTGTGTCCACATACATCATTGCCATTGACTGCTGGGTGTATGGGCAACGTTACAGTACCAGGTCATCCAGCCTACATCTGGCAAATAGGTGAGTGGTACTACAGGTGCATGTGGAAATTCCTGGAACATCTGAGGTACACAATAAGAGAGAGCAGTACATATGTATTGTAGGGTGACCTACTCACAGGTGTCTGACAACTGCAGTACCAGACATCATTATTTTCTGACCGCAGTCCTTCATGATTTGGCACTAATTTGCCAGAAAAACAAACTTTTATGGAAAAGATGGGCAACATTGTGAGGCAAATGTTAGGACATTCTGCAAAACGCTGTACAGTTCAGAGGTATGCTGCAGACATAGCCATCAGGGATGGCTGTAGGTACTGGGCAGCAGAATAACATGCAACATGACAGTCCTGGAAGTGTTGTTGAGAGCTACTGTTTAAATTCCTATTTCTCATGACTGCATCCCCCATCTGCATTCCATTACATACTTAATTGTTTGACATACCTGGTATAGTGCTGTACTCATTTTTCAGAATAAATCCACCAAACATGTTGTGAATAGTCACAGTCTGTCTTCTTGATGAAATTATCACACCTGTTTAGCATAGGCATCAGCTTGCCTTTTGTAGGTAATGCTCATGAAGAGGTGATGGCCTGTGCACCAACCTGTTCCTCCCATTTGCTAATTGCATCCAGAACAGATTGGTTGCCTTCCTATTAGCCAATGTCATGGCAACACAGTGCTATAATATTAAGGCCTTCATGTGGGTCATTTTAAAACACTGGGGTTTAATTTCCCCTCCATCTTAACACATATTTAAAAACAGTAATATGAGTGGCTGTCCATTTCTTGCTTAGAAAGGAAATTCCACAAACGGGTATACGAACATGTGTATGCCATGGAGAGACACAAAGCGGAGAATGCACTTGCAAGACACATCATGGAGTACCCACAACACCAGTTTACATTTTGGGCAATAAATCAAGTTAGGAATGAAGGGAAAGGGGAGCCAGATTCATTGATTTTAGAGAAAAATGAACTTATGTGGCAATTGAGACTGGATGCTTGCCATTACCCAAGGATAAATGAACTAAGTTCCATTATGTGTATTTTGAAACTAAGAAGCTTAAGCCGGTAGTAAACGAAATTTTTTAAAAATTTTTCTTTTTATTTTCAAGAATATTTTTATACTGCTTGGATACATATAAACACATGCTTTAAAAAATATTTTGTACAGATGTATATAAATATACGCTTTACAATATAATACTTTTAAAGAAAATATTTTTTTTGTAAACATTTTTTAGAAATGTTTTTATTTATTCATTAGGTAGGCTTATGTATGCAACTAATGTTTTTTGATGTTCAAAATATAGTAGAACTGTTTGTTTTATTTGAAGGGAGGTGGAGTTTGCTTTCTAAGCAAGAAATGGACAGCCACTCATATTACTGTTTTTAAACATGTGATAGGAAGGAGGGGAATTTAAACCCCAGTGTTTTAAAATGTTTTTATCTGAAGAAGTTGTTTTTTGTAAACAACGAAAAGCATTGTTAAAGCTTAATAAAATTATTTTCTGCATCTGTGTGGAAAGAGGTCTTGTTTTGGGCGATTTGACTTGCACTGCTTTGGCGTTTTTGGAATTTCTGACTGCAGTTCAAATGGTTCTGTGTTCATAATTTGGCAGTGATGTTTTTCACCCAAAGGTATATCCCTGTACTGCTTGGTAACTTTATAAATGCATCAGCATATGAAAAACTTTACATATTTTCACAGAATGTCTAGAGTTTGTGCTCATATATTTGGTCTGTTCCTCAGAATATTTGTTGTTTTCTGGCAGATAACTGGGATAATCTGAGGTCTGATGGCACTAATAATGACAGAGGTGTGAGTTACAGACTTTGAATCCTTCAGAAAATGTATGTTAAAACAAACCATGTCACTCTAGCAACTTTTTGATATGTATAACTGCGCTATGTAAAATATGTGCCTATTGTTGGGCCTCTGTCCCCCATTTTTTCAGTGTTCATCCAGTTTCTTGCACTAAGAGGTTGAGAGGTATGTGCAGGAATGGATTCCCAGAACTGATTTTGTGTAGTGATACGTTGCTCTGTCTCTAGTGTAGAAAGTCCTGGATTCAAGAGTTTGCAGTGATATCTATTTTTCCCTACTGCTAAATGACTGTAATGCATAATATGTTTGAAAAAGCATCACAAGTTCTTACAGCTGATATGACATAGTGGTATGCTGCTCTGACCTTAGTGCACAGGGTCCTGGTTTTGCAATTTGGTAGTACTATGTTTTTTCCCCTAATATTACATGACTGTAATGCATAATATGTTTGAAAAAGCATTACAAATTCCCTCAGCTCATATGGTGTAGTGGTACTTTGCTCTGACCCTAGTACACAGGGTCCTGGGTTTGAGGCCTGCCAATGCTGGTTGTTTTGTTGCTGGGCAGAACAGAGGCTGAATGAGTTAGAGTGGTTAAAGCTGTTTTACGTGAGTTTGCATGGGTTTTTGTGATGCTAAGGGGTGCCAAGAGGCACTTAGACTGGCTTGGCTCTGCTTAGCACTGCTTATTCCCGCTTAAACCGATGCTAATTTCAAAAAAAGGAAAAAAAAAAAAAGATGATAGGAAAGTGGTGAAATGGGGACAAGCAGGGGGAAAAACAATGTGGAAGACAGCTAGGGATGTACAAGACAGGTGTAGGAAAGGACCATAGCTTTCCCTTTCTTCCACAGCAACAGATGTGAATGATGTGGACAATTTGGAATTTAGTGCCTCACAAAACACAGGGAGGGGTGTGGTCAATATATATTGCTTGACTAATTCAGAGGTAAATTGATTGACATCAGTGTACTTGGGGGTGAAATGGAGAGTTATGTGGGGCATGTTTTTTTTTATTGGGGTCAGAAGCTCCCCCATTTTTTTTAAGGTGAGTGTGAGATGTTGGGGAAATGTTGTATGTACATTTGGGGAGGTAAGCTGGGTGGTAGAGGTTGCTTTTGCAGACAGACAAGACAGCAGATGGGGCAGTGTATGACACATGAGCGGGTAAACTCCTTGGATGGGGAGGGTAGTTGGGAATCAGAGGCCCATGAGTCCCCAGATGGAAAGAGTCGGACTGAGGTCCCCACCTATGGGCAGTCACCACTGCCCCTTCACAGCACCAAAGGTGGCTGTGGTGGGGTCTGGGCAACAGGGGCAGCCTGCCCCTCGAGGTGCACCAGACTGCCCTTGATTTGGCTCAGGCATCCATCCAAATCTAAACAAAAAGAATACGAATGACTCAGGGTAAAAACAAGGTGCATAAAACAGATACATAAAATAAAATAAAATGCACCAAGTTAGCACACAAACATACGTTTATTCAAACCAAAAATACAAATGGTTAGCGCTTTCACAACTACACAAGTTGCTTCATCAGACACAGCAGTTTAACATAATAAAGCTTATATAGAAGATGCAATAAAGTCAGCTGACAATCCAATAGTCACATGTTCCAATGCTTATAAATGTGTAACATTAAATATATGTAAATGTAAATATGCATAAAAACACAAATAAATATGCATTAATATACTAATAAATGGTTAAAACATTACTATAAATATATATAAAAGACTTAGTTAAAATACTTAAGAAATATAATAGTATAATAATTCTAGTGCTTCAATGATCCGGCTTTTAAAAAAGGTTTCAAGGAACTATTTCCATTCAAGCCAGGATACTTCTCAGCATTCAACTTAAGAATCCATTTTTGTTCTATGCTTTCTGTAGTATTTTCTAAGTCACCTCCCTCTATATTTGAGAGGACATGTTGAATAACAAAAACTTAAAAGTATGAGATTAATCAGTTTTTGTAATATATTTTGCCAGTGCACTTGTCTCTTTATAATTATTTATATCTCTAACATGCTCAAGGATCTTTCTTTCAGGACCCTATTAGTTTTTCCTACATAATATGCAAAACATTTTTGACAGAAACAAAAATACACAACATTAGCAGTCCTACAATCAGCATAGCTATAACTGGTTATAGTAAATTTATGTAGAGGATGAATAAATGTCTTGTTGCTATGAATATATTTACATGCAGGACAATGTCTGCATGGAAAAGTACCAACACATGTAGAAAAATCAAATCTATTAGGTTCTGTTCTATAACATAAATGTTTTAAAGACTTGTTATTCCTGAAAGAAAATAACATAGTTTCACTGATTATATTAGTCAACTCTGGTACTTCATGAAGTAAATGCCAATTTCTCTTTTTAATCTTCGTATTTTCATTAACATTGTTAGAATATTGAAAGACTGCCTGAAAATGATTAGTGTCTGAAGTGTGAGTATTTCTGCCTTCTCTATCTGTCATAGTTGTATAATAAGGTCTGCATCTCCTATTTCTTAATTTCCATGCTTCAGTGATAGTCTTGTCTATCTCTCCTATCACCTAGCACCTATCTAAAAACTCTAACTTCAAATTTGCAAGGGCTGCTTTAGCATCATCGTTCTTATTATGTAGGCGCAAAACTCTGAATACCTGTCCTTTCAGTGTATTTCTAGGAAATATGCCTAGGATGCATACTTGTTTTGTGTAGTAATGCATTCTTCCTAGTAGGTTTTTGGTAAATGCTACTAATAATTTCATTACAATCAGATTTTCTGACTTTAACATCAAGAAAGTCAATTTCTAAATCTGAGTTATTAAAAGTAAATCTTAAAAACTCAGTAGTACTATGCAAGTAATCTTTGAAATTCTTAAGTTCATTGTCATTTCCGTTCCATAACATAAAAACATCATCAACAAAACGAACGTACCACAACACTTGTGCAAAAAAAGGGTTACTATCAGTAAATATAGAAAGTTGTTCCCAGTACACCAATGCCAAGTTGGCATAGCTATTTGCACATGCAGTGCCCATAGCCACACCAACCTTTTGCAAATAAAATTCTTTTTCAAATACACGGACATTATTTTCTAAAATAATCTCCAAAAGACTACATATTAATTGAATTTTCTTATTTCCACAACATCTATTCACTGTTAAAAATTCTCTAACTTTGTCTATTCCCCATAAATTAGGTATACAAGTAAACAACAATTCTATGCCCATGGTAACAAAAATGACGTTATCTCCCTGTCCCAGAGTCATTATTCTATTATGTAGACATTATAAAAACATCTTAGTGTCTCAAAGAATAGAGTAGCATTCATTAAATATTTTACTACTGAGAACCCTGTTATACCAAAAATACATGGTTTACCGAAAATGCATAAAAATGCTGTTATTCCACCCATGAGACCTATCGTATCCGGAACTGGCTGGTGCACTGAGCCATTGTCCATTTTTGTAGAAGGAACTTTACATGTTTTTTTTAGATGAATGCTACACTATTCTTCGAGACACTAAGATGTTTTTAGAATGTCTACATAATAGAATAATGACTCTGGGACAGGGAGGTAACTTCATTTTTGTTACCATGGACATAGAATTGTTGTTTACTTATATACCTAATTTATGGGGAAAATACAAAGTTAGAGAATTTTTAACAGTGAATAGATGTTGTGACAATAAGAAAATTCAATTAATATGTAGTCTTTTGAAGATTATTTTAGAAAATAATGTCTGTGTATTTGAAAATTAATTTTATTTGCAAAAGGTTGGTGTGGCTATGGGGACTGCATGTGCAAATAGCTATGCCAACTTGGCATTGGTGTGTTGGGAACAACTTTCTATATTTACTGATAGTAACCCTTTTTTTGCACAAGTGTTGTGGTACGTTCATTTTGTTGATGAAGTTTTTATGTTATGGAACGGAAATGACAATGAACTTAAGAATTTCATAGATTATTTTCATAGTACTACTGAGTTTTTAAGATTTATTTTTAATAGCTTAGATTTAGAAATTGACTTTCTTGATGTTAAAGTCAGAAAATCGGATTGTAATGAAATTATTAGTAGCATTTACCAAAAACCTACTAGGAAGAATGCATTATTGCACAAAATAAGTATGCATCCTAGGCATATTCCTAGAAATGCACTGACAGGTATTTAGAGTTCTGCCCCTACATAATAAGGACAATGATGCTAAAGCAGCCCTTGCAAATTTGAAGTTAGAGTTTTTAGATAGGGGCTAGGCAACAGGAGAGATAAACAAGACTATTACTGAAGCATAGAAATTAAGAAATAGCAGATGCAGACTTTATTATACAACTATGACAGATAGAGAAGACAGAAGTACTCATACTTCAGACACTAATCATTTTCAGGCAGTCTTTCAATATTCTAGCAATGTTAATTAATATAGGAAGATTATAAAGAGAAATTGGCATTTACTTCATGAAGTACCAGAGTTGACTAATATAATCAGGGAAACTCCGTTATTTTCTTTCAGGAATAACAAGTCTTTAAAACAACATTTATGTTATAGAACAGAACCTAATAGATTTGATTTTTCTGCACGTGTTGGTACTTTTCCATGCAGATGTTGTACTGCATGTACATATATTCATAGCAACAAGACATTTATTCATCCTCTACATAAATTTACTATAACCAGTTATAGCTGTGCTGATTGTAGGACTGCTAATGTTGTGTATTTTTGTTTCTGTCAAAAATGTTTTGCATATTACATAGGAAAAACTAATAGGGTCCTGAAAGACAGGATCCTTGAGCATATTAGAGATATAAATAATTGTAAAGAGACAAGTGCACTAGCAAATCATGTTAGAAAAACTGATTCGTCTCATACTTTTAAGTTTTTTGTTATTCAACATGTCCTCTCAAATATATGGGGAGGTGACTTAGAAAATACTACAGAAAGCATAGAACAAAAATGGATTCTTAAGTTGAATGCTGAGAAGTATCCTGGCTTGAATGGAAATAGTTCCTTGAAACCTTTTTTAAAAGCCAGACCATTGAAGCACTAGAATTATTATATTATTATATTTCTTAAGTATTTTAACTAAGTCTTTTATATATATTTATAGTAATTTTTTTAACCATTTATTAGTATATTAATGCATATATATTTATATTTATATGCATATTTACATTTACATATATTTAATGTTACACATTTATAAGCATTGGAACATGTGACTATTGGATTATCAGCTGACTTTATTGCATCTTCTATATAAGCTTAATTATGTTAAACTGCTGTGTCTGATGAAGCAACTTGTGTAGTTGTGAAAGCGCTAACCATTTTTTTTTTCTATTTTTGGTTTGAATAAACATATGTTTGTGTGCCAACTTGGTGCATTTTATTTTGTTTTACGTATCCATCCAAATCTGTCTGGATGATCCTGCACACTATAACTTGGAACTTCTTGTAGGTGACAAGTTCCTCTCCATGCCCCTACCTGGGGGGCAATGGGCCCGCTCCCCTGGGGTGGTTCCACCTGAAAGGGAACAGTTCCAGGTTGTGTCCCAGATGTGCTGGGGCCCGGTGCTGCTGCCAGATGTGATAGAACAGGTGGATTCATTGGGATCTGCCTTCCCAAACATGCTATGGTGTTGAGGCTTTTCAAAATGTATTGGTTAGCCTTGAACAAAACATTTCAAGGTTAGTTATACAGCATGCGTGGGTGTTCCAATTAACACAGAACAATAGAAGTGAAACGATTGCATAGCAAACAGAACACATGCATAAATGGAATAACAGTCAGCATTGTAACAGCATGCCAGTTACATTTATGGCAACAAGCCACCAACAATGGTATTTGAACAAGGCATGTTAACATGCAAACAATTAAATATATGAACAATAATAGAACACAAGTCCCAACATTAGGTTTTGAGAGCAACATACCTGTAGTATATGAATAATAATTACTGATGCAGATAAGGGGTGGCAGGAGAGAAAAAAAGTCCATTAATAACTGTATAGGCTTCTATTTTTCACAACAGTACTGCTCAATACTCTACAGGTCTGCCATCACTTTACATTTACCTATGGTCCATAGCTTCTGCAGCACATACATAACTGTTAAACTGTCAACCTGGAATGGTATGGGACAAACTGTGACAACTCTGGGTACATGACTAGAGGGCACTCGTACATGTCAGGGTTACATATATGATGAAGAAGGTGTACCCTGCACTGATGTTGTGTGAGTGTGCTACTGGCATACTTCACCTGGATTCATATCTGTGTCCAAGGTTATTGGCAGCAGTGACCACTAGCCGTGACAGCATGACACTTTTGAGATATGTACCAGGAAGAGTGCATGGTGTATGTACCTATCCTGCTGTCTTTTGCAGGCATGGGGTTGGACAGTGGAACAGTTGTACACAGTTTATTAACATACTTTTCCTACAGCTGCTACAAACATTTCTTTATCTGAAGAACATATCTGTTAACACTACCTGACTGCTTCTACAAATATTCAAGATTACTTGAGTATAAATATTCACATATCTTAGTACCACTCCCTGGATTCAGACCATGGTCTGGGTGTGCAAAAATGAACAACAGCACTATTTCTCATCACACTGAACTATTGGGGAACTGTAGTTGCTTGCTTGACTGAATTCTGCCTAATACTCTCTTGGGAAGACAGTCTGACTTGTATTCTAAGTGTAGTGTCACCAAAGACTTAGGTGACAGTTGAACATACATCCCTGAGATTCATGCATGACAGATAGTTAGTGTACTGTGTCCTAATTCTTTGAAATAATAAGATCCAGAATGGAAAGATTAACACAAGGAAATGCTGCAGAAGACACACTATAATACATTACACATTACTATTCAAGGTTCATATCTTAGTACAGGACATATTTATATCTTGTTTTACAGCTCCACAATCTACAGTTTTGTATAACAGCTGGTTATCAGAACAACCTCAGTCAATGCATGCTGTCAAAGCCATATTTGCTGTGAAGCACCTGTACACATTCTATTTCTTCAACAACATACCAGATTAAACACAACAGTTTGTGGTATAAATCTTTATTTGAGTAACATGACACAGTGCTTTATTACAGTTTAGATTCTACATTCAGTAGTACTGCATATCCTGTAGATCAATATTGGTCTGACAAACTTTATTTATTCAGTACAATCAGAACACACTATACCTACTGGCAGTAAACAATGTACTCATTTATTGCACTATATACTGCAAGATAGATCTGTACTCACTACACTCTCGGTGCAGCCTCGCAGGTCTGTCTGTATGGGCCTCCACATTGCTAGCTCTCAGGATCCCCAAGCTCACCAGGTTGACAGGAGAAAGCACAAGGAACTGACTTTTAGACATGCCTAGATATGAGCTCATTATATTAAGTACTGAACCTTTTTACAGGAAAAATGTCACCCAAAGTATCTGAATCTGTACAGAGCACTGCCAAACACTCGAGCTTTAAGTCTGTTTGTGGAATATTTTAGTAATTCTTCCTGTTTTGGGACCTTTGTCCCACATTTATTTCTTGGATTTATCCAGATTTCTTGTTGGCAGATGTTGAGGTGTGTGTTTGAGGACACAATTGTACTTTGAAGTGCCATAAGGCACTTTGACAATGCAAGGGGTATGTTACAGTTCCTGTCACACATCCCCTGAATTGCATTACATTGTATTAATTTGCTTTCAGTGTTTGCGGACAATGAAAGCATTTAAAAAGTTCTGTACGACGCTTTGACTGTGCAGGAGTCATGTTACGGATCTGTGAGCGCTATTGCAACATGCCTCCGGCACTCATTCAGTGTTCCTGTCCGCAGATCCGTCTCGGAAGCACACCTTCATTAATGTGAATGGCACACTGCTGAGAGGGGGATGCGGATGCGAACCCCATTCACTCCGTATAGGAATAGCACTATTCCTACACGAAGTTTATTGAATCCGGGGATTGACTATATACACTATTTACAGTACTTCAAATACTGCAGCCAGTGTGTGATAAAACTTAGGCAACATTTTTTAATTATTATCCTCATCCCTGATGACAGTAGGTACAACGTTGTTTGATTTAAGCCAATCTTATTAAAGAATAAAATTACTTTTTATTTATCCAGGACCTTGGCAGAGAAAAGTAATGTGTATCTCAACCTCATGAGAACAATGTTACCTATGTACGATAACAGTACAAGAATGTAGTTGGCATCCTTTAAATGAGCATTTATATGTGATTGTGCAATTTGTTTATACTATAAGCTCACTATAGGGGTCTAACTCTGGGTTCATTAGTGATAAAACACCTATAAAAACAAACTCTCAATGCATCCCTTCGATTTACTAGAGAAAATATTTATGTAGACCTTAGTAGATGGTGATCAGTGATGTAGTCTGAATATTTCAGGTAAATAAATATTCCAATTAGTCTTCCTGTACAAAATTCATGTAATTAGTCTTAACGGTGCACTTTGGTTTCAATAAAGTAAGACCCAAAAGTAAGCTTTAATGGTCTGAATTTCTTGGCACTAGATGGATTTCAAATCGTGAACCACAGCCTGAATAATCTGTAAGAGTAATATATGAAATATTTTTATTCCCCCGCAGGACAGCTAACAAGCTGAGACAAGTTATGACCTTTAACAAAAGCTAAAATACTTGCTCACATCAAAAACTAGCTATGTGAATCTGCAAGTTGAACAGGAGAATTAAAGCTGTCTGTTATACAAGTATACTCATAAAGTTTTAAGTTGCTCAGATCACATGAAAAAGAAGATCATTCTATAGAAGTTAGAGTTGTTGTTTGTCTTTTCCTGGTTAGGGGTCACCACAGTGGAACTCTGGTCCACTAATGATTGGCAGTAGATTTTTATGGTGCTGAGTTGCCAGCCTGATGCCCAACCTTCAGCAAAGGCATGCCCATTCATGCATGTCTTTCGGAGGCCACTTGACCACGGGGAGGACATGCAGACTCCACACAGAAGGCACTCCAGCCAAGAATTGAACAGGAGAACCTCTTGCTGTGAGGCACCCATGCTATTGCTGTACCACCGCAGCTTTTATTCTATAGAAGTTAGAGTGATGATTTGTATTTAACATTAATACAGAACATTTCAGAAATATTTACTAATTATGTGTGAGCAGGTGGAACAGACTGTAAAGCAAATTTAGAGGGCAACATTCAGAAACAATCTGTTTAGTATACAAAACATATTTGCACTGCTCACATACATATATAGTGTGTTAGCAAGTGAAAGACAAAAAGCGCAGATAGTTTTTATGCTGTACACGATATATATTAACATAATCATAACGCATATAAATAAGTGATGAAACACAACTTTTACAGTTCAGAAACATCACAGATCCAAACTACTATAGTGAAAGGAACAAAGCAACAATTTGTCCGGAACACAGAAAAGTGTAAATTGCACTATAGAAATGTTGAAATCATAGTATGGCTAGTTTCCTTCAAATGCCTCATTTAGTTGAGAAAACTGCAGGGACCTGCATCACTGAGATAAATTTTACAGCATCATCAGTAGTGTTGTCTGCGACACACTTATCATATCCAAACTGACCTGCAGATCCTTGTTCACTTCTGAGTGGACTGAGAATCAGCATAGATTATGTATGACATGTACCAGTCTCATAAAACACCTTAAGGACTGAGTGTCATGAAAAACTATCTGAGACTTGTACGAGAAGCACGTATGATATAGGTTCATAGGTTCATAGGTTGGTACTAGGCTATCAGCCCTAGGACCTATACAAGTCTAGCCATAACAATTCCCTGGCTATTTTTTCTCCACACTATTTATTTATATATATATTTTTATAAATAATATATATTTATATATTATTTATATATTAAGAACTGCATCACTCTCGTGTTCTCTTGGACACTAAAGTATATTTTACCTTAAGCAATCTGGCTACAGGACCTTTATAGCATCTTCAGGGGATAAAACAGGAGGTATCCTAGTAATCTGTTTTAAGGAAACTGGACAAGTCTTTTGATGTGCCGATTCATTATGCAGACAATAATATCTAGTTCTTTAGGATCCAACTGGAGACTATGATGTCTCTAACATCATTACCATCTCTTTAGTCCTGGAAGCCATTGATTTTTTTTTTCTTTTTAGATATTTTTTGTCTCTCTAGAAGTTTGCCATCAGCTGTTTCCTTGTATATGTTCTCATTTGTGGGGATTTACCTAGCTGCTCTTTTCTCTACCAGACTTGCTCCATGCTCTAGTGGACAGCAAGGACATTGTGGTTTCTTGGTGCAGTGTCAGACTTTATAAATTCCCAACCCCAGGCACATCAGTGACAGCCCATAGTGAGAAGTGCAATGGGAGTTAGTGCTGCTCAGCACCTCATTTTTCAACCTCACAAACCTTCAGGGTAACACTAAGTGGTATTGCCTCCCTGCTGTCCACCAGAGAAATTAACACTGATGTGTCCCCCTCATATGTCTACCTAGAATGGGAATGCCCATCCTTCCTATACAACCATCAAGCGTCCAAGATAAAGATCAAATTCTGGCCATTGAGGTCTTAGTCAGGGTGTTTTCCCCTCTATGCTGCTGTGAGAGTGGGATGCTGCTGATTACATGCCTGTTGCATTTGAGGTGCCATCTAGTCACTAAAGGGAAATCTACATCAACAAAATTGTCTATGATCTGTTTGATGTGTTAGGTGACCAGTAATACATAACACACTTGGCTTCATTATAAATATATTTGTTCAGCACACTGATACTATGACTAACGCCTACATAAGGCACGCATGTGATTTCTACTACTGCTTCCCGAAAGTTGATTATCCATAGCAGCATCTACTTGGTAAGGAATCATAGAACCTAGCAATGTGTAACTCATTCTATGTATATCTGATTTATAATAACCACCCAAAAATGTTAATGTATTTCAGGTGATGCAGGATGCTTCCTTCCACCATGGCTGATGATACCAGTGCAGCTTCCTCATACATTAGCAGAGCAGTGTAATCAGTTTACCCATGGCCTGACCCATAGTGCTGTGGAGCATTGAGTTGGGCCTTTTAAGACATACTTTAGATGTCTTTACTGTTTATCTCATATGACATAACATAATTGTCAGGAAGTAGGCTGTCTAGGCTGTGTCCAGGCAAATGTCCCAACCTCATTTACCTACGTCACTGTCACCTTTGGCTGGGAATGAAGAAAACAGCAAATACCAGAAGGATGGCAGAGAGAGAAAGAGAGAGACAGATAGACAGGTTCTGCCCAGTGGATGCATAGCCCAGTGATGATTACTACAGTAAAAACTGCAATGTCTGCTGCAAACCTGTGCAGCATAACAATACATGTATGATAAAGCAGCACAAAAGAAGCCAATGCATACTGTGCAATAGTTATGAAACTGAAAGCAGTGCAGACTCTGTGGTGCAGTACATGGTTTGCTTACACTTTGCGTGGAACATCAGCACCTAACAACACAAATGTGTTCTGTGAAATAGTCATCATCAATATCGGGTCTATATTATGTTTTCGAAATATGTGTTCATCAAACACATTTTCATTTACCACTATACAACGAAAACACTAATCTCCAAATGGCCACTTCAGTGATTTTTTTCCCAGGGGGGAAAAAATGCTTGGCCATTGTCAGGGATTTGCCCTTTTCATGACTGTAGTGTGATCTCAAGTTCGTATATTTAGTTAGGGGGGTGTGGGAGGCAAAGCCCCCCACTTTGTAGGGTTTCAAAGTTTTTGTTTGGCCTAGCAATTTTTCCCCTGGGAAAAATTTGCTGAAGTGGCCATTCAGAGATTCTGTTTTTGCTGTATAGTGGTCGATGAACACATTTTTTGATAACATAATCAAGACCCATCAATATCACAGGACAAACACTGTACAGTGGGAAGGAACATAGAGACAGCGAGGGACACTGGACATACATGGGAAGGGGAAGGGTTGAAGAGACCATGCCTCATTGTTGTCATGGCAGTCATTCATTTACTATTCCACAGGTTGCTTCTGAGGATGTCCTCTACTATGTACCAAAAAGTCATTCAATAGGGTTTTACCCATACTGTTCCAAGGTAGGGTATGAAATACATAACATAGTGATATATATATATATATATATATATATATATATATATATATATATATATATATATATAAAATATACAGGTATTGATATATACAGCAATATGCCTTATACAGAAATATATTACAACTTTGCATAGGCTTTGCCTAACACTCTAATAGACATTACCTTCAAGTGATACAAAGAAAAACAGTGTGCCTGTAACCGTTGACTTACAAATATCAATAAAAGTGTAACAGTGCAAAGAAAAAAGAATGTGTGTGTGTGTGTGTGTGTGTGTGTGTATACACACACACACACACACACACACACACACACACACACACACACACACACACACACACACACACGTAGACAAGTATTTGACAATGTAAAACAAAAATAACCAGAAACAGGATGAAGTGCCGTACGTAAACAGATTCCAAAGAGTAAAATAAAATAAGTACCGAACAAACACGGCTGAAGGCAAACATTTTATTCAACAAAGAGAAAGTAGTAAGCACTTTTGCAATTAACAAACCACTTCATCAGACTATGTTGCCATAATGACTGTGTGGGTTACTTTACTTTACATATGTATACATATAAATTGTCAGTGGCTTGCTTAGCTGTGGTGCTACCAGCATACCACCAATCATGGTACGTTTCTAGTGACTCTGCTAACTGTTTGTGTGGTCTTCTTAATTATTTTTTAATGCTGCTAGTTTCACACTGTCTATTTTGTACTGAAAGCATGTTAGCAGCACATGCATGAAGATAATTTTACATAAGAACCATTCACAGTATTCATTGTTGTATGCAAACAAGCTTTGCCCTGTACACTATCACTTACACTATTCCTTGAACCCTATCCCCAGAGTTCCTCAGTCTCACTTCACTGCTTAAAACACAAAACAACGAAACAGCTGTAATCTTCCCAAGACTTTAATGTTAGCGCTTTCTTCTAAAATAATGCTTAGACTTCTTCAGACATTTCTCTCCCAGAATGCTATGCTTTTTAAACATCTATTAATAAATCAATTATGTTATTAAACAATCAGGCATGTAAATAATTAAAAAACAAATTAATTCAAGGAAAAGGGGGCTCCTGGAACAAACAATGAAGTCATCTTGCATATTAAAACTTCTTTAAAAACCCTTTCCCTTTATAAAACTGGAACATGTTTACTCCAAATGTCAAAGACACTAAAATAATTAAACATTAACAAACTATATAACATTTTAAATTAGTTTAAAACTTATAAAAATACAAATATAAACAAAAATCCACAAAAAAAAAAAAAAATATATATATATATATATATATATATATATATATATAAAAAACATTCACCTATCCAGTGCTTTCAGCTTCAAAATACATTTAATTGAGGCATACTCGAGGCTTGGGGGGATATGTGCATATGTACGGATCTGCCACAAAAGTTCATTCTCTTCTAAATTCAGCTCCCAAGGACCCCTCCCAAACATTATCCCCAGGATTCACGAAGCCTCCATGTAAGAGTTATAACTCTTACACGGAGGCTGCAGTTAAATGGAGTGATGTCAGCATGCTTTGCATATTCATGAGAGCATGCTGAATCACACCTAAGTCTAACACGGTCCATGTAAGACAGTAGGGGGCGTGTCCGTAGGCTGAGCCCTGCAAGCGGACACGCCCCCAGAAGTGTAAAAGTGCCCAAAGTAAACACCCACAACAGAGTCCACAGAAATGTGAATAAACACAACACAACACATGCCCCCACAGACTATGAACATAAAATATATATAAATGAACATGTTATTTTTTTTTTAAATTGTAAAGATGTTTAACCATGAGTGCGCTCGTTTGCGCGGGCGTGCCCGTAGCACAGCTACAGTTAGCAGTCAGTGGGAAAGCATATAAGAACTAAATATGCAAAATAAGCCAGGAAGCAATAGTGTAGCGGTAGAGATGTTGGCTAAAGAGCAGGCATTCATGGTTCGAGCCCCCACAACACCAATTTTTTTTTTTTTTCAAAATAAGCAGCAAACAAGTCCCTGACAAATATGTACACATAAAACCACAATTTATGTAAAATGTAATGAAATAGCCCATTTATATTGAAGACATGTGGGGTAACAAAAGAAGAAAAAATGCCAGATGTGCTCATAGCTGAGCTACAGTTTAACAGAGTGAGTGCATGTGCCCGTAGATAAGCAGTGGTTTAACTGGCGCAAAATGAGTGCCCATAGCTGAGCAGTGGTCTAACACGCTAAATCTATGTGCCCCTACCTGAGCTGAGCGTAATATGTGTGCCGATAGCCAAATGAGGCTTAAAGCAGCGTACCCCATTTGCGCGGAGCTGCGCACCGCGCAAACGAGCTAACCAACGGGCAATGTTGAGCAAGCTGTATCAAAACTGCCTTTACACAGACACACCCCTCAGCATGTCTAGACAGTCATGAAAAATAAAAAGCAGTGGCCAGGTTTGAACCCAGGATACTATACACCATAGTCAAGGTACCAAGCCACTAAGCCATGACAGCAGTACCTAGAAATGCAATAATAGCTAATATATAGGAATGAATACAAACTGGAGCATGACAATGCAGGTTTACTGAAGTTGATACAATTCCAAAATGGCCAATCACAGATATGTGCGGGAAAAACGGACTATATAAGCCCCATAGGCGGGAATACACAGCATAAACGATTGTAGAACTGACCTGCAGGCAGAATGACAGGAGTAGGAGGGGGTTGTTGCTTTCGAGCACAGAGGTGGGGTGTTGAGGAGTCCAGGTACATGGTCTGGCTCCTAGTCCATAATCATGAGGCCCAACTCATGCAGGGCCAGGTCCTCTGGGGAGCATACAGGGCCGAGGCGTGGGACCGGTTGGCTCATGATCTCACCAGTGCCACAGGGATTCCAAGGACTGGTGAGCAGGTCCATCACCACCATGCAGACCTGAAGAGACGCAAGCAGGACCAACTGAACCTTTGGATCCAGGAGGCCCAGCAAACACCCAACGCCCCACTACTGAGTAAGTAACATTTAATTATGTATGTAAGAAATTAAACTAGCTGATATTATGGAGATGTGTATTCCAATATTACTTCATTTATATTACAGCTGCAGGTGTCTGTTCTGCGAACCGCAGAGCCTATGGCGATAGGCTGGTGCGGTTGCGCCACCAGGCAGGTCAGTAATCCACTACCAGTAACTGTAAAGAAATATAAAAGTATGACAGTCAGCAAAAGAGTGCAGTGTAGTCAGTAAGGAATAAAATCTGCAAGTAACAGTGTGAAAGTGTATGCAAGTATTGCTTGATTACAAAAGTGTGTTTCAGCCTGTAAGTTTAACCTAAAAATGAAACTGTCTGACATATATTCTGAAATAAAAATGCCCTACCTGTAAGAAAATAGTACACAACCTGCAGCAGTCTGAAAAGTATAGCTGCAGAAGATGATGAAATCACATGTGTGAAATATATCCCTGTGGAAATACTGAAACATGACAGAAGTGAGACTGCTGGAAAGGATTGTAATAACTACTGGTAAAACATGTCAATAAAGCCTAGAAGTACCATCCTGAATAGTAAAATGAAAGCAAGTGAGAGAGTGTGAGAAAGTGTCATGAATCCAGCAATACAGTAGTAATAACCCCTGAATAAAGTATACTGCAGTCAAGACAGAATGAAATGCATGTGAGATTCAAAACCAAACAGCAAAATCTGCTCAAAGTGTTGCTGCATCTGGAATGTGTATCCCAAAATCTGGATATGTTGCTTTCAGTCTGCAATATGCAGATAGGATGATTGTCTGATATACCAAACATCCACACTTGTCTACAGCTATATAAAGCAAATGTAGCAGGATGATGTAGCTGAACAAAGCTAGATATGAATGTGTATGAAGAACCATAAAATGTATATTGATGTTGCAGTAACAGTCCTATCACCAAGTTGAAATAGTTATCATATAGGAAACTGTAGTTAGAACAGTAGTGTGTATATAACTGTAGCTATTAGAAATGTACAGCATATGTATTGTTATTCGAAGGTGTTAATATTACTTTCTTTACCCCACCCTATAACCACATATAACCCATTCCACGTGAAAATGGTATGTGCAATCACAATTAACACCCCTGGACGTTTGTCCTGTTGGGTCATATATATTTGCATGTCCGTTGATGCATCTGCCCTGTTCATACATCCACACCTGATGGCCTGTTGCCATCAATTAACCCTGCATGTTGTTGGACTGTGTATTTCTGCTCAAATTATGCATGTGTTATGCACGCTGTTCAATGGTGTGAATATCTGGGTGTTTGGTTAATGGGAATACTAATGCATGCTGTTACAACTAATTGTGAATGGTATTATATGTCACTAACCCAAACTGTCATGACATAATGCAAAACATAGGACGACAGGAAAGGCGGGTTCCAGCGGACCCACCTCTCCCACCTCAGCTGGCGAGTGCACCTGGCACTAGTGCCGTGTCCGGACCCTCCTCCGGTGGCCCTGTGCCACCTGTGGGTGGAAGCGCTGCAGGGGATGGGGCTCACCCCCCCCCTCTGCAAATGTGGCCGGAGGAGAACCACCACTCACCCTCCATAGCGTCCGGACTGTGGTGCGTAGGAAGATTTAGGACTCTGTTCTCAAGCCACTACGCCATCTCAAGGCACGGGTGGCACAACGGGCATGCCTGTTGTCCCGCCTACACAGCCCCCAGCACAGCCCCATCCTGAGCAGTGAAGGAATAGTGGCAACTGCTTATGGGTGGGGATATCAGTTCCACTGTTGCCATCTGTGGGCTCATGGGCTCTGGATATCCAAACCTCCGTCCCCGTCAATTGTGTAACTCCCCCACATGTGTCATACACCGCCCCTGTATGCGTCTTGTTTGTCTTGTCTGTTTACCTACCCAACCTACCTCCCCAGCTGTACCAACTTCCTTCACCTGACATACCACTCTCACCTGAAAAAAAAAAAAAAAGGGCACTCTGTACCCACAAAAAAATTACGCCCCATACATAGCTGCCCATTCCGCACACATGTCTGCTGGACATGGAACCTATCAATTACAATTGGCTGTACAAGTATTATTGTTGTCCTGACACCTCTCTCAGGGGTGGAAGGTTTCAAATGTCACACCAAATTACATACATATGCACAGCTGTTGCTGATGAAGAAATGGGTAGCTATGGGCCTTACCTACATCCCTCCCACACATCCCAAGCTTGTTTTCCTACTGTCTTACCCTCTTTGTGACCCCTTTTTCACCACTTTCCTGTCTCCCCATTTTCTTTTCTTTCAAAGAAAATAGCGCGGGTGTGCGCAAGAGTAAGCACGTTTAAGTGGTTGTAAGCGGGTGTGCGCAGAGCTAACCGCCAGTGCGCATGCGTGAGCTCCGCGCAAACCAGCGCTAACCCGGTTACAATGGCTTAAAAGTGCCTTAGCCATGTTGATTGACAGGTCCTGTACTCAGTTCAAAAGCAAAATAGAATCCCACTGTGAGTCCCGAACCCAGGACCTTGGAAACAGTAGTCTGCATGACTTACCACTAAGCCATGACTCTTATACAAGAACATTGTGCTAAAATAAATATATCATGTAATAGTAGGAATGAATGTAAAGGGAATATAGATGTGTAGTACACAAAGCATGCCATTTAGAATTACTATCAAAACTAGTGGATTTCCATAATAGTAGTGTGTGAACAGAAACAGCCATGCTAGTTGGAAGCTAGTAGGTAATAATGTCACTATAGCACCTTGCAAGCCACACACATACTCACAGCAGGATAATCACTGCCCATACCCCACAACCTCTTACAGGAACACATCTGGACCAAGTAATAAAATATGTGGAGCAAAGGCACAAAACCAGGGACACATTACAAATAATGTTACAACAAACGCAGACAGTTCAGAGAGTAACAGGGTCTGCACTTTGTGGGATGTTTGGAAGGGTATGCAGTCTGAAACTTGAATGTTTGTCACCATATTCTGACTTGAGCCCAGAGTGATTTGCCAGAAAAAGGTGTGCATGAGATATTGACCAAAATATGAGGCAGAAATGTGGACAACCTGCAAATATCTGTACACATGACGGGTCTGACACCACCATATTTGAATAGTTAAGAGCCTAGACATAGCAACAGTGAATGACTTACAGGGATGCCCCACAGACTCCATGTGAAATGTACAAACAGTAGGCAGAAAGGTATAACACATGCAATGGTAACTATGGAGTCCTGAAAGTATTCATCACTTGCATGGCAGAAAAAGTGTAGTAATACATATGCTCATGCTAACCCACAGTCACAACTGCAGCATACCAAACATTTTAATGGGTGTACCCCACTGATATGTACCATTCCATGAGGCACATAACAGATGAACCTGAAAGTCTCTGGGGCCTGCTCAGCAGCATACTCAAATACCCTAATAGATGTCAAGGCCCACACCATGACCAGACCACACTACATGCTGTAACACCCTAGCAGATATAGCAAGCATTCCAAGGTGTGAATGTACATGGAAAATAGGAAAGCTACAGCAGCACACTACAGGCAGGACACCTAGCAGGCATACAAGTATTGACTATAAAGGGCAACTATTGAAGCCTTAGCAACAAAGTGCAAGCAAAAGTGAAAGGAAAGCACACACACACACATTAACAGTAGTAGTAGTTGTAGGTGTCAGTGTACATACACAGTTAGTACAGGAAACTGGAGAAATGAATGGAGGAATGTTAATCTACAACACACCTGGAAATATGAGAGAGATACCAACCTTTACACTCACAGAACATTGTCCACAGCATAACAGCATGGTCCCTGCCCTTAAAATCTAAAAGGGCTACGCCTATCTCACATACCTTTTTATAGCACTGTTCTGAAATCACAGTGAGAACTGCAATCAGTACACAACTGGCTGCATGCAATTAGCAAATGCTGGCTAACAATTGGTGCAGAGGCCATCACATGGGCATATGCAGATACCTACAAAAGTATGCTGTACTCCCAGTCCACACATGCAATACTTTCATTGCACCCTGAGAAGGACATGAGAGACAGACAGACAGAGAGAGAGAGAGAGAGACAGAGACAGAGACAGAGAAAATTGCAATTAAGCAGACACAAGCACATTGTTCAGCAACAGCCACCTGAAAGCTGACAACTGGGAAGTGGAGCAGCAGGACAGAGAACCAGACGGCAACACAAGCAGCTGTGACAAACACAGGTAATGTAAAGTAATACTATAAAGGTCTACATACTGTGAACCCTCCATATGTGTCATTGGTCTGTATCCATATGTATATGAAGATGTGTAAAGGGCAGGGGACATACAGCAACTATCAGTGAAGGCTGTACATACATTTGTATGTGACAGCATCTATGTGCACATATCAATGTTGGTTGATTGTAGGTTGTAGTGCCATGTACAAAGTAGGTTTCACAGTTATGTATGTTTAGCAGTATGTTAGTGTGTGTATACAGTATGGTAGACAAACATGTTGATATACCTGTCTAACATATGGATACGTATGTATGTCAACATATGTATGTATATATATATATATATATATATATATATATATATATATATATATCTATATATATATACATATATGATATGTATATATGTATACATACATAGAGAGAGAGATGTAGGAATGCATAGACAGATGTAGATAGAATATTGTACAAACATATCTATGTAATGCACACATACAGATATAGATATATGTAGATACATATACATAGACAGACTGATCCGACTATCTACAGGTATGACTGTATATGACGACCTTCAACACAGCCTGTCCCACCCCCTCTGTCACTCACACCCCCTCTGTGTCCCCTCCCTCTCCACATCTATAGCAATATATGTACATCAATATATATATCTGTATATGTATACAGACATATATATATATATATATATATATATATATACATATAGATATATCTATATACATATATATATATATATATATATATATATATATATATATATATATATATATATAGGGAGAGAGAGAGAGAGAGAGAGAGAGAGAGATGTATATAAATTCTGAGTGAGGCACATGTGTACAGATGTATTGCAACAGGTGCCTGGTGACAAAGGCATGGAGTGAACACCAGTGTCAAAACCGGAGTACCATACCACTTTCCAAATCACCTACACCAGTAACCACCAGATATGTGATTGGCTGCCCACCACTGCATGTGTCAGGGGTGAACAGGGTCATAAATGTGTACAATAGTGGCCCCAATGATATTCACAGTGGCACACTATCCCTGGAATACCTGCACATGGTATGTGTCAGCGGACATGGTGTGTCAGCTATGGACATGTAGGTCGGTGTACCCCTCCACACCACATAATGGATGCCATGGTATGGACCTCACATGACAGCTACAGATATGGAGAAGGACACAGTGACATGTACAACACTGTGACAATGCACTCGAACACATTACCAATGCACAGTGACTGACAACACCACAGAGTACACATATACTACCCACATAGAGGTTACCACTCCTGGATTTACATATGTAAGTCACACCCATGACAGATGTCCAACAACCATAGTAACACCTCACACCATTCACAACCTAAATGTCTGCTGTGTGTCATCCGTGCCACTGCAATAGAGTGCACATGTGGAGGTAAAAGTTCCTACCCACAGATAAGATATACCCTGCAATAAACCACACAGTGTTAAGAAGCAAGACTCCCCATGAGTACATGTCACACATACCCCTGCTGAATGTTAGTCAGATAGGTAATATGCCATATGAGTCACCCTGTGTAACTGTGTGACAGCAGCAGGTACCATCACACCACATGTGTCACAATGGTCAGGGTAGCAGAACAGTACACTGCTGTAGTCCCAGGGGCAATAGCATATTGTATAGTATTGTATTGTAATGTAATGTATTGTGTTGTATTGTATTGGTATGTTGAGGTGCCTCCTTCGTGGAGTGGAACCACTGCTGCTGTGCGCCAGTGTACAGGTACATATCCTGTAGTCAGGCTAGTGTTACATAGCACTTCTATATGTGTGTTTAGCTCCTGTCAGAGTTTATGTAGCATGCAACTGGGGATACCATCAGGTCCCATTCATGTTGTGTATTCTGCTGTCCTGAGGGTGGCTCTCACCTGGACATCTGTAATGACAGGGAGGTTACAGTCAGCTGGGATAACTATGTCTTATTTTGGGGGAGAGCGGGATGACACCTGCACTGAACCTGTCTGCCACAATGTTGTCAATATCTGTGGTGTCAGTGAAATATGTGTTGTTGTGTACTAACTATGGGCATAGAGGATGGATCCTGACCAGGTTGCTAACATAACTGAAGAAGGCCTTCTGGTTATCTGTAGTGTCCCTCTTGATTTCCCTCTCAGAGTTGCCCATGGATGTTTGTATGATGGAAAATAGATCCTTACTAGTGCTGCTCAGACATGCCCTCCCTTTATGGAATTATGCTCTGTCTTGCAGTAGCTTCCATCTTCTGTAATACAATCTATCTATGGCTGGGGTCCACCAGACAGGATGCTGTCCCTTTGTGGAGAGTGTCTTGGTCATATATGGGATTGCATGATCCATGCATTCTCGGAGATGTCTGTAGAAAGCAATTGTGTAGGGGTCAGCATTGTGGGTTGTATCTGCCACTGGCCCAGTGGGCTGAAAGGATACCATGTCACTGTTACAAAGTGTAAAGTTTCCATCTGTAATGTTATGCACTATAGTCGTTTGTGCTGGTGGTGGAGGTGGGATATGTATATCCAGGGCAATCAGTGTGTGGTCAGCTCACAGTAGTTGATGATGTAGGCCATGCAGTACCTAGATACAAACCCCCAGAGTGAGGAGGTGCTCTTGACCTGAATCAGTGTTCTGACTGCTGGGGTTTGATAGTATGTCGTATGGAGTGTGCCAGGTACTGTTGCACAGTTGCTGGCTGAGCACTGATACCTGGCCATTTACATGTGTATCCACCAATAGACAGACAGATGCTACATATGTGAGATATGTTGTATCATAACAGTCGAGTAGCATGTGTAGTATGTGTGCCAAATTCTGCTGACATATATTGCTGATATCAGGTTATTTTCTTTCTCAGGTACATGGCCCACCCGCGGAATCCCACTTACTCCACAGCTGAGGATGAGGAGATACACCAGTGCCTGGTGCGGGATTATGCAATACTCTTTTCCCGCACCAGCCAGAATCAGCAGGAGAGGGCTGCACTATGGCAAGACCTTGTCCGTCGGGTAAATGACATAGGCACGCATACTAGGACATATGAGCAGGTACGACATCACTGCAGTGATTTAATCAGACATGTCCATCAGCGTGCGTTGGATATCCACAGGCAACAGTTCGCCACAGATGGTGGGGTGGCTACACATCCCCCACTCACCAGACTGGAGGGACTACTCTTGAGTGTAGTGGCTCCAGTCCGCCAGCAACAACAACAGCAGCAGACATGCATTATGATGGAGGCTGGAGCCACGCAGCAGCAAGACAGTGAACGTGCAGGTAATATGCCATATGTATAGTTGACTGTTGTGTACACTGGTAGTTAATGCATGTGTGAGGTGTGTCCTTGGTTTATAGCTGTCACCATAGTATTTAATGTGCAAGTGTGATATCCTCAATATTAGCAGCTGACCTGTGAAAGGCGACTGTTGTACTACTGACCTGTATCATACTCAGTAACAATGGCACAGTTGTGCCCACTGACATTAGTTTCTTCACGTCTGCAGGACCCTCTGGTATAACAGCAATGCAGCCTATCCATGTTGGTGAGTGTGTATTAACAATTCCTGTAATAGTGTTGATAGTAATAGTACTATTTGGCTCACTTAGTAGTGCTCTCTGTATGCATGTAGGTGTGTCTGTGTGTTGATATCACGCATACTGAGTACTGTACAATTGTGTGAAACTGTGTGCATGTGTGCATGTGTGCACCTGTGCATGTGTGCATGTGTGCACGTGTGCACGTGTGCATGTGTGCACATGTGCATGTGTGCACCTGTGCATGTGTGCACCTGTGCACCTGTGCACGTGTGCATGTGTGCATGTGTGCACCTGTGCATGTGTGCACGTGTGCATGTGTGCATGTCTGCATGTGTGCACCTGTGCACCTGTGCATGTGTGCATGTGTGCATGTGTGCACCTGTGCACGTGCACGCAGCACGTGAACGATGTGCATGTGTGCACCTGTGCATGTGCATGTGTGCACCTGCATGTGTGCATGTGCATGTGTGCATGTGTGCATGTGTGCATGTGCATGTGCATGTGCACGTGCACGTGTGCATGTGTGCATGTGTGCACCTGTGCATGTGTGCATGTGTGCATGTGTGCATGTGTGCACCTGTGCATGTGTGCATGTGTGCATGTGTGCATCACTGGTAATGTGTAGACATTGTAAACTGTGTTTCCTGTTTCCCTCCCACAGGTTCTGTTGCTGCTCTGGTGTCATGTAGCAGGGAACCTGAATCAGGTGCCGTGGGTACTGATAATGATGACATCTGTGTAATGGCACAGGAAAGTATGCCAGGGTCCGCCATTGGTCAGCCGATTGACAGTACACAGCTGTTGACCCCATCAATGCGCACAGTTATCCTGCCAATACACCCTTTATCACCAATGTCCCTAGGTGATGGACAGCATACAGTGGGCATTGACCAGGGTAATGTGGTATCTGTGGCACATGCCTCCCCACACAGCAGCCATGGGCATGGCCCAGAGATGGTACCACACAGACAGATGTCCAGGGGTTCTCGTGGGAGCATCCGTGGGCGCACTGCCCCTGTCAGACGTGCCCACAGAGGTCTTACAACCTCAGCTATGTTTCGGGCTGTCATGCGGGCACAGTCACGTATGGAACGGTACACCAGACAGGGTCTGAGGGAGCTGACAGCATGTCGCACAGCCATGACTGACAGTATGCGTGACATTGCGGCTGCCATCCGTGATTTCACCGATGTCATAGACAGACGTTGTGGGGACATATTAGACCGGTTCCACAACTACATGTCCATGAGCCAGGGCGATGGTGGGTGGTTGAAGCGTCGACGTGGCCGTATGCCAGCAACAGCAGCAGCTGGCAGTCGTCACGGATGACAACAGGGCCACGGCCGCCCCCGTAGTGCCAGCAGCAGCCCCAGCAATGCTGGGTCTTTGCTGTCATCAGACCGCCCCAGGAGACCACGTGCATGTGGCTCTGGCCGGGCCCGACAGGGATCTGTGTCCAGTCAACGAACACCTGCTTCTGATGACAGTACCCAGTCTGGGTTGGTACTGGATATGGTCCGTAGCACCCCTGCAAGGCACAGGTACCGTGTCCGTGGCCAGAGACACTGATCTGTATGACCTGGCAGGTACAGTCTGTGGCTGTCCACAAACACCAGTATATGGCAGCCATGAGGTGGAACTGTGTGCATCCATACACACATGCAATTGACAACACCTAGGGCTACTGCATACACGCACACACTGCATCAACATTGCCCCACCTTCTACTGCTGTCCCTCACCAACACACATACACATACACATACATGTCAATTGGTGGTATCGGTGGCTGACTCAGGCATACCAAGTTCACACCCTGTGCATATGATGAAACTGTGCCACCTCCTGCAATCTGTAACAACTGTGCAGGTACAGGTTAACATGTTGCTGATACACAGGGTGACCACATAGATGTGTAGTAATAGTATCATGTTGTTAACAGTACTGTGTGCTGAATTAATTGTGGGTATATCACAGCATGCCTGATGCAGTAAGTGTGTGATTGTCATGTCCTGTTGTCTACACCCATGGTAAGTACCATAGTGTATCATCTGCACATGTTGGCATACTGGTGGTAATGATGTCAACAGAAGGCTACATACATAGGTAGCACAGGGGATAAGGTAATGAATGTAGTAATACGCAATGATGGACATGTAAATTGCAATTGGCATGTTGCCCACACTGGACTCTGCAATGCAGATGTTTGAGGATGTTGATATGTGTGCAGTACCACACGACTGGTACAGGACACACAGGAGCACCCTAGCACTGCATGCTCACATCTCATACCATGCTAGACAGCCCCAACACACAAAACTAAATGTCCCCATATATGTCAGGGATACTGTGGTGGCAGGCCAGGTAGCATACATCCTACTAAGTATGGAACCACTGAGTGAAGGCTCAGTGTCTGTTATTTGACATGTGTATTACTGCAGGTATGAGCACATGGGTTTCCATCCAGTTATTGTACATCCTGACAGTACATGGTCTGTACACTTGTGTGCACTGAGACTGGACCCTAGCCATCTGACCCGTGTATTTCCATGTACATGTGCATAGTGCCTGCATATTTGCAATGTTACCTACTGGAACTGGTACAGCTTGTTTGTTGTACAATGGACTACATGCAGCCCTGTTTACTGTAGCTTTGTTTGCATGCATGTTTGCTTGCAATTACCCTGGAATACTGATCACACCTGCAATGCATAGTTATAGAGCTTCTGTGGACTCCTAGTGCCATCTGCATAGCTTACTATATGTATGTCCATGTCCCACTTGACAGGATGTCACTGTTTGTCCTGTTCACATGTACATTGCCTGTGACACAGTGCATATGACTTACCTGGCATGTGTCCACGTGAGCAGTCATATATGCTACTGCTAACTAATCACAGGCACTACACCTTCACATATTCATCTTCTGTTGAACTATCTGCTTCGCTAGGGACGGCCTGCACCTGTCACCCCTGGGCTTTCAGATATTGGCAAAGGCTCTTGCTACCCCCATAGTGCCTATGTTAGGCAAGGCTCAAATGACAAACCCACCTTCATAGGTATCACAAGGGATAAGAAACTAAGAGTAATGCTACCCAACGCCAGAAGTCTAAACCTCCAGATGCATGCACCCAAAACACTCCTTGGCATGCAGAACATCGATATCTGTGCAGTAACAGATGCCTGGTTCAGGGCTACTGAGAGCACACCAGCACTACCAGGTTTAACCTGGTTGATTTCTCTGAAACAGTCACCAAGGCCATTGACGAGGGGAAGGTGGTTCACACAGCCTACCTGGACCTCGCAAAAGCCTCCACAACAATACCCCACTTGGGCATTCTAGAGAAGCTCACCAGCTTAAATATAAGCCCCTATGTCACTAGATGGATTGCACAGTGGCTCAAGGACAGAACCCACATGGTTAGAATTGCTGGAGCCATGCCAGACTCCAAACCAGTTACGAGTTGTGTCCCACAAGGCTCAGTCCTGGGACCTCTCTTGTTTGGTATATATTTATTGGAGGTACAGGCCAACATGGACGGACTGTGGCTGACCAAATATGCAGATGACTGCGAACTGGCCACCATAATCGACTCTCCAGCCAACACAAGCATCTTCCAAAGGGGCATCATAGAAACAGACAACTTGTGCCAGAGCCATGGCCTTCAGCTGAACAGTGTTTAGAAAGGGGAATGTGCATCCTGTAGTCTGTTCACCTAGTTGCCAAAAGGGACATTTTCCTCACACACACTAACCCCCCTCAGCCAAAAACACACACTTGCCAATTGCAGGATTCAAACCCCTATCTACTATGTTATGACACTCGAGATGGACACATTAGCAGAGTGTGCTATTCGCATTACTGGGAGGTTTCTCTTCTCTTGCTGTACTTATAGGGTGCTGACATCATCAGTGTTCAGAAAGGGAAATGTGCATCCTGTAGTCTGTTCTCCTAGTTGCCAAAAGGGACATTTTCCTCAGCCAAACACACACTTGCAGGATTCAAACCCCTACCTAACTATATTATGACACTTGAGATGGACGCATTAGCGGAGCGCGCTATTCACATTACTGGAAGGTTTCCCTTCTCTTGCTGTACTTATAGGGTGCTGACATCATCAGTGTTTAGAAAGGGAAATGTGCATCCTGTAGTCTGTTCACCTAGTTGCCAAAAGGGACATTGTCCTCACACACACTAACCCCCCTCAGCCAAAAATACACACTGGCCATTTGCAGGATTCAAACCCCTATCTGACTATGTTATGACACTCGAGATGGACACATTAGCAGAGTGTGCTATTCGCATTATTGGGAGGTTTTCCTTCTCTTGCTATACTTATAGGGTGCTGACATCATCAGTGTTTAGAAAGGGAAATGTGCATCCTGTAGTCTGTTCTCCTAGTTGCCAAAAGGGACATTTCCCTCACACACAATAACCCCCCTCAACCAAACACATACACTTGCCATTTGCAGGATTCAAACCCCTACCTATCTATATTATTACACTTGAGACAGATGCATTAGCAGAGCGCACTATTCACATTACTGGGAGGTTTCCCTTCTCTTGCTGTACTTATAGGGTGCTGACATCATCAGTGTTTAGAAAGGGAAATGTGCATCCTGTAGTCTGTTCACCTAATTGCCAACAGGGGCATTGTCCTCACACACACTAACCCCCCCCCCCAGCCAAAAACACACACTTGCCATTTGCAGGATTCAAACCCCTATCTGACTATGTTATGACACTCGAGACGGACACATTAGCAGAGTGTGCTATTCGCATTAGTGGGAGGTTTTCCTTCTCTTGCTGTACTTATAGGGTGCTGACATCATCAGTGTTTAGAAAGGGAAATGTGCATCCTGTAGTCTGTTCTCCTAGTTGCCAAAAGGGACATTTCCCTCACACACAATCTCCCAGCAGCCAAACACACGCACTTGCCATTTGCAGGATTCAAACCCCTACCTAACTATGTTATGACACTTGTGACGGATGCATTAGCGGAGCGCGCTATTTGCATTACTGGGAGGTTTTCCTTCTCCTGCTATACTTATAGAGTGCTGACATCATCGGTGTTTAGAAAGGGGAATGTGCATCCTGTGGGGAGGCAGACACCAAGCACACACTGGCTAAGCTGTCATTCCCTAGGGCAAACAGCCTAGTGTTGACCTCTACACCCATATGTTTAATTGTCAAATGCACATTATTTGTTGCTGATAGACTGTTTGCACATCTTTATTGCCATAGCATTCCCTGTTTGTATGAACAACTTGTGCATCTGTGGAAGATGTTTGCATATGGGAGGGATCCACTATATCATGTATGTCTCTGTAGTCATTTAACTGTGTGCACTGGGCAGACTGCTGTAATGTGGTTGGTTCCTGGAATAACACGTAAAAATACCAGATATGTGTGTCCAACTGCTAAACTGAGATTTGGCCTAAGTGTGTGAGCATGCCCAGTTCAGCCTTCCCATGGCATGTTGTCTGACATATGTCTCATTTATCAAAGTGTGTGAGCATGCCCAGTGTGAGCATTCCATATGTTGGACTCTGCAGCACACCACATTTGTGGATGAGTGTGAACTTCAACAAATATCACCCGTTTATGGTTGTGTGTTGTGTGTCATGTTGTGTAGTTACTGTACAACTGCTTTGTGTGTGAACACAACAGGATTATACTGTGCCTGCAGTGTTTGCATGGGATACTTTGCATACAGTTGTCAACATCCTTTCACACTGACCTAACACTGTAGTACTGTATAGTGTACTGGTAGTACTTTGACTGTGGTGGACAGTATCCTGGGCTTTAGTGCTATCACTGCTTTACATTTCGATAGTGAGCACAACAGCCTGGTTAGGGGCCAGTTGTGTACATCTGACCATGTTGCATTCTGTTCAGATATGAACTACTTAAACCAGGCTTGTCCAACATTGGTAGTGTATTCCACAACATAGGTGTACATTTGCAAACACTAGCGATGTGCCCTAGTCCATGTCTAATGCTAGTTGGAGATTGTGTTTGTCCTTCAACACACATTGTAAGTGGAGTTTGCCATGACATATGTCATGGTTAGTATACTGTGCCTCTGTCTACCTGTGACATGACAGTGATACCCAGGATAAAGCTACCATCTCCCATCCACTCATCAAGATTCCTATTGAGGAAGATTGATAAGTGACTCTATGGGTAGCCTGTACTGGGAGTTCACTCATGGGTGGGGGTGGCTTCTGTGTTATGGATCATGCAGTACAGCTTGCCCTATGTAAGTCAGTGCTGGGGTTCAGGTCTCTCATGTGCATAGCTCACTGCCATTCAGATTGTACAAGGCGCAGCATGTTTAGATACCAGCAACACAGGCAACACATGGCATCTGTGCAAGCTGTTTGATACTCCTGGTGAGGTACTGTTGGGGACTTTACGGTTGATGGAGGTGTCTGCTGAGGTACATCCCACAGGGGCTATTGTAGTCAATTGTACCGCTGATGAAGGATGACTGCAGAGCCACAATGACCTCCCCTTATCTAGATCTGACAACCTTCATGATTAGGTGGGTATATGGTATGTTTCTGTAAACACTACAGCACATGTTTGTCCAATGCAGGATATCTATCACCTTGTGTCCCCAGGTCTCTCATTACATGTTAACTACATAATGGGTTAACACCTATGTGGTAATTGGTGGACACTTACTGTATATCCACGGGGGTTGACTATATACTTTTCTGCAATTAGCTTGCTGACATGGCTATGGCACCAGTTGTCTGTTTCTATGTGGCCCTTTTGTGGGATGCTTGTGTCAGCTGGTGGATCATATGTGGTGAGCAGTTTGTAGTCCTCTGCAAACATGTTCAGACACAGTCCTTCCATGTTTGCCTGTACCTATGGGACATATACACCAGACGAGGGAGATCCCAGGACCAAGCCTTGTGGGATGCCAGTTATATCTGGTTTGTAGTCTGACATGGCTGCAGCATGTCTGACCATGTCTGTTCTGTCCTTGGTCTGGTTTGCAACCCCTCTACTGACATAGGGGTTTATATTTAAGCTGGTGAGCTTATCTATAATGAACACGTAGGGTATTGTATAGAAGCCTTTGCAAGGTCCAGCTACGCTGTGTGGACCACATTGCCCTCATCAATGACCTTAATGACTGTTTCAATTGAGTCAAACATGTTTAGGGGCAGGATCTGCACTTAAGAAAGCCACACTGGATAGGGTCCGGTGTCAGTAGGTCCCCAATATCTTTATGTCTGTGGTACATGCTGATCCTTTACATAGCTGTGCAGACCGAGCTTCTCAGGATTCTGGGGTAGTAGTTTTCAGTATCCATTCAGGCAACACCTTTGTTGAGAAGGACCAATGTTGTTGTACACTGCTCTTTGGGTACATATTCTGTGGTAAGGCTGACATTGAGCAGTAGTGTGATTTGGCATTCCATTCATCTTGGAGTCCATGTTGCACTAAGCCCAGGACACCATCTCATACCATTGCTGCTGTGTGTTTTGCTTTGTAGATGCTGGCTGTTACCTCAGCATCTGCAATGTCAGGGGGCAGCAGTCTGCTGGGATAGATATTCTGCATTCGGGGGGGGGGGGGGGGTTGCACTGCACCTGTCAGGATGTATGTTGGCAATATGTGTGTGTGTTTGTGATATTTGTGTGATTCAGAGCATATCTGTGAATTCCCAACATGGTTCCTGCCATCAGTTGTGAAAGCCTTGGGATTATCCTTAGTGTCCTGTACAATTTGTATCTTCATAGGTTCATAGGTTCATACTAGGCTATCCACCCTAGGGCATTTGTTAGCCTAGCCAGAGTGTGTGTGGCTTTTGCCACCCCTTGCTATGTGAATATTATGGCCATTTATGATTTGCTTTGCTGTGCCTCTGTCTAGACATGACACAGTGAAGACCCCCAGTGTAACTCTACAATCATCCATCCACTTGGCAAGATTCCTGTTGAAGAGTGTCAGTGAGGGGCTCTGCCTAACATGGAGTGGGATTCTGGTCCAGGGTGTGGGAGCCTCTGGATTATGTATCTGTCCCACCAGCACATCCTATTTCATTATTTGTTGAGGTTGACATCTCTCACTCTCACAGCTCCGATGGCTTTGAGTTTTCTGGGGTGGAGCATGTCCATTACTCCTGTGTTGGGCATGGCCTTCTACAACAGGCATGCAATGCCTCTGTGTAGGCAGTATGTGACTGCATTCAGCTGGGGTGTCTACAGCCAGGCAGCATATGACATATATTTGAGACCCTTTAGCCTCTTGGTGAGGTACCTTTGAGGTCTTTCTAACTGCTGCAGGTGTCAGGTAAGGTACATCCCATATGAGGCATTGTACTAGATTATGGGTGTGATAAGAGAACAGTATAGGGGCACAATGACCTCTGTTGGCGTAGATGTGAATCCTTTCCTGATACGGTGTCAAATGTAGACAGTCTTCCTAGCCACATTGGCAATGTGGGTGTCACATAACAGGTTACTGTCCACTTGTGTCCCTAGGTCCCTGGTTACTCCTTCCATACATAATGGTTTACCACCTATGTGGTAATTTGTGGTACCTTGTTTGGTATTTGGTGGGGCATTCATACTGTCCAGTGTCTTCAGGACGGCTGGGTGGGGTTCCTGTGTGTGAGAGTGTGGTCTGTAGCATGCTACAGACTGTACAGCAGTCTTGCCTACAGTTAGTTGCACATGGGTGGACTCCAATGCCTTGTGCATTGTCAGTTACCTGGACGTATGGGTGTCTGTGCTGAATATGGATACTCACCCTCCTTTTATGTTTTGTTCCAGGTTTTGGGGCCATGACACATGATATGTGGTATAACCTGGTAGTGCTGGTGTGCTAAGCAAAAACAAGACATCAGTAGGAAAAACCACTTTAATAACGAGCAGAGCTTTCGGATATAATCCTTTGTCAATACTAGAATACATGAGTACATTCTCTGTATATATAGGTCCAAGAAAAGTCATATGACTGGCAGCCAAAATCACATGACTTATATTTAAAACATGGCGAAAAGTAAAAATAAGGACACAGTTAAAATTTAAACTACACATTCAATACATATAAGGTAATGACAAAATTGTTAAAATAAATAAAAACAATGCATTTAATACATGTAATGCATGATGTGTAAAACTGTATCACAACTTAGTTCTACTAAGCTTAATCAGTATTGGTTTAATACTAACCATACTATTAAGGCCAGGGGGAGAGTCACTGGCCAATCTCAAAATCCACCCATATTCTTTAGTTTCTAGGGCATTATTGATATCTCCACCCCTAATAGAGGGTTGGACACAATCTATAGCCCTAAACTTAAAGGTATGTTGCTGCCCACAATCCATAATGTGCTTACATAATGCATTTCTGTCTATACACCTCCTAATATCTGATTTATGTTCTGTGATTCTTTCCTTAAATTTCCGTGTAGTTTTACCTACATAAAAGGAATCACAGGCCATGCAGGTAGCTAGATATACTAAATGAGTAGTTGGACATGTAGCTGATATATGAAACTTGAACTTCTTTTTATTTACAGGGTGCACAAAGAAATCACTATCTTCACAAATGATGTTCTCACAACAGGAACAGTTATAACATTTATATGTACCAGGACTGGAAGAAACAGGAACATAAGTGTTAGTAGGAAAATCCTTATAACATAGGACACTCTTAAGAGTTCTCATATTCTTATAAGCAAAGTATGGTCTATTCCCTAAGATTGCTTTCAATTCATCACTAGCCATAAGAACTAGCCAATTATTACAAATAATCTGTTTAATTAAAGGTGTTTTTAAGTTATATGAGGTTACATATCTTATGAGTGTTTCCTGTAAAGTAGATCTATCATTGGCCCTCACGTTCAAAACACAACTAGAAAAAATCGGCTTCAACGTCGTCTCCCTGTCTTCCAATAATTTCCTCTTCTCATTAGAAATTAACGTATCGCTATATCCACTAGAAGTGAAATCAGCCAACATTTCATCCAATTGTTTATCAAAGTGATGGTTCTCAGTATTGTACCTACTAAGTCTACAAAATTGTGATCTTACCGTACCTCTAAAGGTATGGGGTGCATGCATGCTAGTTGCATGAGTGTACCTGCCTGCACTAACGTCCTTCCTATGTAAACTTGTATGTATAGTGTCCCCATCAATAGTTATATTAATGTCCAAAAAAGTAATAGTAGTTTCTGAACAGCACATTTTAAATTTCAAAAAGGGAGATAATGAGTTTAAATATAACACAAACTCATTTAATTCTAACAGTGTACCCTCCCATAGCAAAAAACAATCATCAACAAAACGTTGAAAAAATTTTATATTATGTCTATATGGATTAGTATCACAAAACAAAAAGTTTCTTTCCCACTGATAAAGCACTAAGTTTGCGTAGGTGTTGGCTACGGAAGTACCCATAGCCACACCTGTCAGCTGTAAGTACAAAGAACCATCAAAGAGGAAGATATTATTCCTTAAAAAACTAATTTAAAATGTTATATAGTTTGTTAATGTTTAATTATTTTAGTGTCTTTGACATTTAGAATAAACGTGTTCCAGTTTTATAAAGGGAGAGGGTTTTTAAAGAAGTTTTAATATGCAAGATGACTTCATTGTTTGTTCCAGGAGCCCCCTTTTGCTTGGATTCATTAGTTTTTTAATTATTTACATGCTTGATTGTTTAATAACATAATTGATTTATTAATGGATGTATAAAAAGCATAGCATTCTGGGAGAGAAATGTCTGAAGAAGTCTAAGCATTATTTTTGACGAAAGCACTAACATTAAAGTCTTGGGAAGATTACAGCTTCTTCGTTGTTTTGTGTTTTACTAGTGTTTTGTTTTTTTCTGTTTCACTTCACTGCTTAGTTTGATGAAGATTTCTTGTGAATCTTTGTCTCAATAGTAGGTTCATAGGTGTGTACTAGGCTAATGGCCCTGGGGCCTTTACAAGCCTAGCCATAAGATTACCCTGGCATCGTGCCACCCGACCTTAGTTCCCACTGCCTTTGTTAAGTGCAGCCACTGTAGTACATCCTAAAGGTTGCCTTTGCAAACAACACATCTGATTCCTTACCATATAAATTAATAAAACAAAAGAGATCCAACTTACTCACAAAATCACGAACATTACAATAATTTATTTTAATACTGCCATCCAAATTGGTTGAGTTATAGGATGAAACATACTCAAAAAGTCTGAAGAAATACAAATAAAGTTTTTATCACATTGATTAACAGCTTGAGAAAATATTTGCAAATTATGACTGAAACTAAGAGTTTGAAAGAATTAGAACCTTTTAATCTATTCAAAGGCCAACATCAGTACAGTAGAATGACATTACATTTTCAATAGGATAATGTGGATACTTTGATAAGAAACTAAAATTCAGAAAAGTTGAAGGCTGTCAGATATAACAAGTAAAAACTTCTGGCTAGCTCATACAGGAGGTACTGCAACATGTCACTGCCATTCTACCACAATATCCCTTTAAATTCCTTTAAATTTGCTTGCAGCCAGATGTCGATATTTCATGCTACTGTGCTTCAATTATGTGTTAATTTTCTGCATGGGTGTGTACAGCTGGGAATGTATGGGACTATGGAGGAATTGAAATAGTAGGATGCAGAGTCAGGATGTGTGTGCATGTGCATGTTTGTTTGTTTGTGTGTGTGTGTGTGTGTGTGTGTGTGTGTGTGTGTGTGTGTGTGTGTGTGTGTGTGTGTGTGTCTGAGGTACTCACACTGCCTCCTTTACAAAGATTACATATCAATAATTCCCTAATGGCATAATGACTGTTCTTTTGAGGCTTTGGTATTTAAACAGTCCCCAGGATTCAATAAATTCCACGTAGGCTCTGTGTAGAGCCTACAAGGAATGTACCCATGTACACCACCATGGTTCCCCCTCTGTAGTGTACTGCACATATTAATCATGGCCCGCTGCCAAGGAAAAACATAGTGACAGCAATATTGAATCTGTGTAGGCAGAAGTGTTGAGGTTGGTCAGATGTTATATACATGGTGAAGCTCCCTGTAATGTTTCCTGCTGCAGTTGAGATGTGCTGCGAATTACTAGTTGGTGTTTTAAATGTTTAATTTTTACTGAATAATTTTTTATTTAGTGTCCATTTGTGTGGCATGGTGCAGAGTGCAGCAATGCCAAGCGGCACTTACATATACACAGCTGACACCTGCCAGACATCTAAAGATAGAAACTGGATGTAATTAATTATGATATCTTTTTTATGTGTTTTTTTTCTTCTTTTTTTAAATTTTTTTAACCTGTGTTTGCATGGCATGGAGCGCAACAATGCCAAGCTGTGCTTACACATAGACAACAGACACCTGCCAGACATCTAAAAATAGAAACCGGATATAATTAATTATTTCTGCTTTTGTTGAAGCCCATTTAAGCCCATTTGTGCAGTGCCCTATGGTAGCTTAGCAGCATACGTGAAGGTACACTAGTTTGTTTTCTATCCAGGTAGCTAAATGGGTAGAGTGATGGTCTAAAGCTTCTTAGGTCCTGGGTTCAAGTCCCTAGAAAACATACCATTTGTTTAATGTACTCTGAATTTTTGTTTAATTTAAATACATAACTTTTACATTTGGAAGACCTGCTTAAACATGATTAATGGCCACATCTGTTTGCACGTTGCTAAGCTTCCCTAAAACCTTGGTTGTGTGAATTTTCACAATGCTCAGCTCCGCTTAGCTGGTTTGCGCGATACTCAGCTAAATGAAGCTATATTGATATATTGTTTTAAATAATAAACATATACAAAATAAACACCTGTTCCCTATTTTGAACCCCAGACCATCGCACCTGTACATCATTGCATTAACCTGCCACACCACACAGCTGTTAATTAAAGCTGGTGGTTTAAGCAAAACATAGTAATTACAAGTTACACTCCTTAAGCATGTTTAAGCAGAGCTGTGTATCATACCATATCACGCAAACTTGCTTAAAGATAAATAGAAAAATTGGGAGTGTACCTTGGAGTCTGGTGCAAGAGTACACCACTAGAAAGCCAAACACAGAATAATGGATGTAACAGAGCCTGTAATAGCAGGAAAATGACCCCTTTTATCAGCAACATTTACAAATACACCTACTAAGGCATCACTGGCAAAATACATGTACAACTTGGATCCTGCTGCAGAAATACATCCATATAAAGCCATGCACATAATGATGTCTGTAAAAAACATATGTCACAGCCTGTATGTGTATACCTATAGCTTGCAAATATGCCTTCTGTAATAGTGACTCGGTAGCTCAGTCTGTTAAATGCCTTACAAACAGTGCATTTTGCCACACAAAGCTCTGGGTTCAAATCCACTGGTGTGTAGCATTTCAATTGCATTATTGTGAAGCCAGCAATTAATGACTGACTTATGCAATCTTTATCCATGAAATGCATTTCAAATGAAATGTCTGCTTGTCACTGATGGAAGTCACAGGCCTGCAGATAGGAACACACTTCACATATCCCTATAGCAAAACTATAAGTGCATTAATATGCATTCACAGGATTTTTACTCAGGTAATGCAAATGAGGCCCACTATTATCAGACTGCAGTACACAATCCTTTTAAACTCATAGTGCAGATTAGCACAACTAACATATACATATGAAGCCTCTGCTTGTAACAAGGGCTGCCAGCATACATGTTCTAAATGAGTACCAGACTGTAACATCTGGCCTAACAGTTGCCAAATAGGTTTATAGATTCATAGGTAGGTACTAGACTATTGGCCCAAGGGCCTAACTAAGCCTAGCCAACAAGGTTCCATGGCTTATGCCACCCAAGAAAGTTAATTTCCTGTGCCCCTGTTGAGCAGAGCCACAGAAGTGATCCCCGGGCTGTATTTCCTATTTCCCATCCACTCATCAAGATTTTCCTTGAAGAGTGCTAAAGAGGAACATTGCTTGACATAGATGATAGCTTGTTCCAGAGTATAGGAAGTCTCTGGGACAGGAATCTATCCCTCCAGCATGTCCTGTTTATTGTGGTGACAAGGTTTAGTTTCCTAGAGTATGTAGCTTGGAGAGATTGAGATTTCTTTAGGTGTAGCATGTCCAACAGCTCTGGGTTTAACATAGCTTTATATGTTAGGCATAGATCTCCTCGGAGAAGGTGATATGCTACAGAGTAAAGCTGAAGTCTGTTGAGACGGTCAGTGTAGGGCATCTGTTTGGGGCCAGTAATCCTCTTTGTGGGGTACTTCTGTGGCCTTTCCAGCTGCTGCAGATGTCTTGTGAGGTACATTCCAAAAGGGGCGTTGTACTCTATAATGGGTCTAATAAGTGCAGAGTAGAAGGGAACAATGACCTCTTTTTTCTTGGATGAGAACCCTTTTATGATGAGGTGTGCCACATAGAAGGATTTCCTGACTACTGTGGTGATATGATTATAAAAGGAGAGACTACTGTCCACCTGGGTCCCAAGGTCTCTTATCACACTTTCGGCATTAAGTAGACTGCCGTTTATGTGGTAGTTCATGCGTACAGAGTTTTTACCAAAGGGGAAGACAATGCATTTTTTGGCATTGAGCTTGATGCAATGCCTCTGACACCAGGCATCTTTCTCAGTGAGATTCTTCTTTAGGATGTCCACATCATTTGGGGACACAGCTATGGCTCCTAGTTTGCAGTCATCTGCAAACTTCATTAGCCAGAGGCCTTCTGTGTTAGCCTGTACTTCAGAGACGTAGATACTAAACAGGAGAGGTCCCAGGACTGAATCCTGTGGTACTCCACTTGTCACTGGTTTGAAGTCAGATTTGGAGTCTGCAACTTTTACAGTGTGGGTTCTGTCAGTGAGCCAGTTAGCAACCCATCTTGTGATGTAGGGATTTATACCTAGTTTAGTAGTTTAGCTATAATTCCAGAATGGGGGATGGTGTTGAAAGCCTTGGCAAGGTCAAGATAGGCTGTGTGAACCACCTTACCCTCGTTTACGGCTTTGGTGACTGCCTAAAAGAAGTCAATCAGGTTCAGAAGGCATGTTCTGCCTTTCACAAACCCGAACTGGGTGGGGTCCAGAGTTTGGAGGTTACCAATGTCTTTGTTTATGAGTTCCATGATGATACATTCCATGGCCTTGCAGACCAGGCTCATCAGGCTAATAGGGCAATAGTTCCCAGGATCAGTGGTGGCTCCCCTTTGTGGAATGGGATAACTGTTGCTGTGTGCCATGGTGGACGTAATGTTATATTTATCCCCATGTTGTTTAAGGACACAACAAACATGTAGTCTAGTACTCTGTTAGTGATACCATAGCCTAACATATTTACCTTAAACACATACCTTAATTGGAGTGGAATGGGTACCCTCACTCTGGCTCCGTGTCTACTACAAGGCTGACATAGCTCCCACGGTTAATCCTACAGGTTGCTGTCCTCCAAAGCATTCACACTCTCTGCCTATGCCTATTATCTGCAGCACCAGCTGTAGCCTGTGGCACCCACATCTCTGTCTAGCAGTAGCTGCTACATACCTACCCTCTGCAGTGACCTAGTCTCCTCTCCCCAGTAATGTATAGCACAGCATATCAGAAAGTTCTTCTAGTCTACATGAAGGCCTTATATCTTGTGCAGTGGTTGCATGTCATTGGGTGATGATAGTGCAAATCAGCTGTGTTGGCTGCAATTAGCATTTCAGAACCACAGATTGATTAAGAGGCGATCACCTGGTAATGAGAAGCATGTTAAAAGGCAAACATACTGGCTATGGGAACCATTCTGTACGAGACTTTCTACACACAGAACACGCATTTGCAAAAACTTATATATCACCACATATCAACAGAGGAGTTTTGCACGACAGCAGATATGTAACCTTTTTGTTTACAACAAGATGCAGATGTGTGAATATACTTACAGGGAATAGGGATTTCAACATTAAGCCTTTCTTAGAACTGTGATAATGACATGTCATTTATCTCCATATTTATTACACCTGCAGAGGACATACAATACATCAAGGGTGGAATGCTTTTTGTCAATGTGGCACACTTATCTCTTGGGACTTTCCCTTTAAAGTGGTCATAATAGCATACTGCTATTTGTTTGACACTGTTGTTTTGACGTATTACCAGGGGGTAGCCCCTAGGGGACACAGTACAATATACTCCGGTGTTGGGTGTATGATCATACAGCAGTATCTGTCATGGCACACACTATCACTAGCATCTTAGCTGTAGCCACACGCTTAGTATGTTTTCACACTGTGGAATATGACATGTGTGATCAAGCAGTGAATACTGTCAGCCATTCTATTCTTGCTGTATCTCTAAATAGTGTACTTCCATGTATGTGATCCTGACATGTGTTACCAATCTGTTTTCTTTCAGGAAATGTATCCAAGATGTCATGCACCTTTTATGGATGCAGAGAATGATACTATACTTGAAGGCCTCCAGCAACACCATGAACTCCTACTGTCCAGGGGGAGGCAAATCAGGAAATAGTGGGCAGCACTGTGGGCTGACCTTGTCTGTGACATGAATGCCACAGGTCATCAGAGCAGGACATAAGAGCAGGTTTGACACCGTGCAATGGACATGATCAATGCTGCATGCAGAAGAGCAGCAGATGTAGCCAGGGATCATGGAATCATCAATGGAGGGCCTGCAGTGGAACAACTACTCTCAGCCCCAGCTAAATTCCTGGCAAACCTATGGACACACGAGAACTCCCAGGCATCCATCACACCATACATCATGGATAAAGGTGCCACAGTTTCCATGGCAGAGGATAGCATGCAGGTAAGCTTAGTTTGATCACTATTGCAATACTGTAGCATTCAGTGTGTCAGGGTGTGCATACTCTTACATGGATGTTAGGTCTGTGTTTTTTTTGGGGGGAAGGGTTTAACTGCAAAGTGACTCTCATGCTCAGATGTTGACTGATATAACAATTAACACAGCAGCTACTGTAAATGAGAGCTATATGGATGCATTACCTTGTTGTGGTGAAACATGTGGTGGTACTAACATTACCTCTCCCTCAACTTTTCACATGTTTGTCAGGTATCGGACAAGGCTGTGGTCCTGCTCCTGGTATTTACAAGTAACTGCAGCTATTTTTGGGGAAAATAATGTTCTCTTGTCCTACTATATGAGGCTAAGGTTCCAACAGATCTGTAATAGTGCCAACAGTGTATAGAGCTGTACATTTGTTGCAACACAGTACTGCAGAGCATAACAGTGTAGGCATTAATTTACTGATTTTTCCTCTCTTATCACAGGTATCTAGGGGGGTTGGTCTCTGTCCCCTACACAACCTGATGTCAGTGTCTCTTTGGACTCTGATAATGATGGTGGCCACAGTGAGGCACAGGTGGGGGTTTCAGGGGCTGAATTTGTCCCAGAGGTTGACATCACTCTTCTGCCCTCATTGTCATTGTCATTGCACACAGTCAGTATGCCTACACATACTCAGCCACAGATATTGGACAGTCAGAGGGTGTGGACAATGAACAGGAAGGTGTGGCAAATATGGTTCCAGTGAGTGCAGACATTGGCCATAGCCAGAGAGCTGGCAAGGTTCCATACAGGCAAATTGATAGGGATGCTCATAGGAGGCCTGCTGTCCTTCCATCACCTGTTGCAGGTGTCACATCATGGTTCACTCAGCATGTTTCAGGCCATCATGGAGGCACAGGCACATTCTGAAAGGAACTCCAGATGTATGCTCAGGGTTATGGATGCAGCACAGCCTGACATCCGTGACTGTCTTCACCGCATTTGTGACACCCTGGATCGGTTCACTGATGCAGTGGAAAGAAGGTAGGCTGAGACAGTGTCTGTCTTGGAATGCACAGTGTCTGTGCTGGAATGTGTGCTTGGAGTTGAGTGTCAGTCTCATGAATGTAGGTCAGCAGCCTCATCTGCTGAGAGTCCATGTGGCTGTGCACAATCATGCTGCTGTATTGGCAGTACATCCAGAACTACAGAGTAAGCTGTCCACATCAAGATGTGGCAGGCCATGGACTCATGGTCCTGGGCAGTCCCGTGGAGAACACAGTCCCAGCAGACAGCAGTCACTGTCAGGTACTAACACTGCTTCTGACCTTGGGAATGGAGGTGCCAGTGCAACTCCTTGCAGAGGCAGTTCCCGTGTTCAGGGCTGGAGGCAGTGAAGTGTCAGCTCTACCATGCATGGTTCAAAGCTGTCCAACATACACACATGTAGGGCTACCACTGAGCTTTACTGTGTACATGCACACACACACACTCACACACCTCTGTCAAACGGAGGTCACCTACAGACACACACAGTGCATTTCCATGGTCCATTCTGCCTGCTTCCCTTCTTGACTCACACACATGCTGTCAACCTTTTTGGGTCAGCCTAGGCCTCCTGCACCCCCACAGAACACCTTGTGCAAATGAAAATACCTGTACCACATCCCTGTCATCCTCATCACAGATGCAGAGAAATGAAGCTATGTGTCTCATGCACGGGGTGTCTATATAAATTAACATGTACTTGTGTAATGCATTGTTGTTTTGCCATACCACTTGCAGTGGTTACTGACAGATACCCTATGCTGACATTTGTAATGAGTAAGCCACATAATTGTGTTTAGTTATGTTATATGATGTTGTAATGGCTGTATACTTACACAATGAAAGGGGTGTCACGGACCTGTTTCTGTTTCTGTTTCAGGATTCTGTTGGGGACACTTATGGATACACAGTGGTAATAAAGCCATATATTTCACAGCACAGGATAGAATGTCAGCACAGAAGAAATATGTCCTAAGCAAGGTACAGCACTATAGGTGCATGGCTCTGTAAGTCCATATGTGTATAACAGGCTAACAAAGACAATGGTGTAATTCAGTGTACTCATGGATCCCTAATCTTTGAAAAGGTCTGATACCCTTGATAAGTTTCACTAAGATTTTGGGAGCTAACACATCTACAAGCTGTGGTGCTGGAGATGACCCATCTACAAATTTCATGTGTCCAGTACAAACATTTGTATGACAACAGCTAAGAGTGTCTTGTTCTGCATCCCATGGTGTAACCTGAACATGATGTGTGTCACAACAGATATGTTCCTCACATGCATGGGAGGCCTGTTACATACAGGGTGTACTGTCTGTATTACATACCTATCTCTCCAGCATGTACTATTTATACCACAGTGATGGTATAGGTGTGGAGGACAGGTAAGACATGTGTTAGTCCTGACATGGATATGCGGGAGGTACACAGTGGGATCTGACACCTCCCTGTATGGCAGCCACACACATCCCCTCCAAAGCATTTATACGACAGACTACACATGTACGGTCTTGACATGGACTCCATAGGTCATGTTATCTGTAATGTTTAGTACTGTACCATGGAACCTGTGTGGCTGCTACAGTTATAAGATATACCTGTGTAGCGACATAGCAAGGGTGCCATTACACACAATAATAGGTGTGATGACTGCCACATTCAGTATGACAATGACAGTCTGGGAGTTACATTACAGACTTTTCTGTTTAGGTTGTACAGCACTGAATGCATCTCCGCATCTTACTGACCAATGAAAGTCAAAGGCTACATTACTCTCTGTGTCCATGAGTAATGGCTAAACTGTGTGTGGTGTGCGGACATTACTATAGTTCCCAGGGGTGGATGACTTTCTAAAGGATAATATTGTGCAGTCATTGGCATTTAGTATTTGTCAGTGGCTCAGACAACAACTGGATGTGTGTCTTAGGCCATTCTGGATAACTGTTGGTTCTGTGTGGGATTCAGTGATAGCTCCTGATATGAAATCACCTGCTAATGTAGTCAGTCAGAGGGCACTGACAGTGGCTGTGACTGCAGAGAGGGAATGGCTAAAAGGGGTATGTCATCAATGATGTCTGAGGAAATCCACTGGTGACTGGCATCATTGCAGATTAGGTCTTCCAATGCTTTCTTTCCATATTATGACTGTCAAACACTTGCCTATCCACCAGCTGAAATGACACTCTGTAGATAACCGATACAGTTTCCAGTAAGGCCTGTTGGCCTAATATTGTCAAACACTTTGCCAGGCCATGGTAGGTAGAGTGAGTAATATTCCCGTCATCCATCGCATAGTGTAACACTCAATGGGGTCCACCAGTTAGAGTCAGTAGGCATGATTTGGCCTTGAGTATAACAGTGTGTGGTCCAGTGTCAGTAGGTATATGACAGTGTTACTGCTCATATCCATGCTAACTCCTTTCATGGCATTTCATGTCACATGACAGTGATCAGGGGACACTGCTTGGCACTACATGCTGGTTGTCCTTTGTGCAACTAGGTATTGCATTTACTTCCAGCATGCTCCAAGAAGAGAGTCATCCAAGGTGTCTGTACAGTGCGCAGACAAACATGTTACGGAATTGTAATATGTATACCCTTTGAAGGTAAGGTGGTGGTTTTACACAGGTATTCTGCAGTTGGACACTACCCAGGTGGTGTGTACTGGAAGGACACAATTACTTTGTGAAGACTCTGTTAAGCATGGGAGTCCAAGGAATTGCCAGTGCCTGACATCTACTAATGCTGGTCTCACCGAAACCACTCTCACATAGGATACCATGCTCCAATATGATTTCTGTCATCACATGCAAAACATTACTACGAAGTCCATGATGACAAGTAGGGCACAGCTTGTTTGTTCATCTACATAACTGTCCCATATCATGAAAGGCTCTGTAGGCTTCACATACCCTTTTCCAAGTAGATACCTTGATTAATAACCTGGGCAATCAGTTGGCTTTTGCATGTGTTATGCCATCTGTTCCAGGGTTGGTGGTATGAGAATAGGGAACTGACAAGAGGGGATTAGTAGCACTACTGTAGTGCCACAATATAATGTACAATGCCCATTAACATAGATGTCAAGTCTTGCTGTAACAATCAGCACACTGGCGGTGAGCCATTGTAGGTGACAATTTCACAGCTTGTCACACATCCTGCCCTTCAGCAGATTACTGGAGGATATCTGCATGACATGGCTGTGAAGTCTACTGCAGCGGACTAGTTACCTTTGGCCAATGTGTGTCCAATTGCCATGTCATACTGTATAGTTATGTACCCAAAATACATGTCTGTGTTCCCACATCATGTCACACAACAACCAGTGTGCTGTCTAGTTGTTTGACAGGCATCGTACACTTGCGAGGTCAACATAATTTCAGCTATGTTGAACATTTCTTCTATGCATGCATGGGCATCAACATCTTCATGCAAGGTGTGTCTACAAACATTGTATATCAGGCTTTTTGCAGGACCTGCTGCTGAGATGTTGGGAGTGTCCCCACTACTGTACTCCTATGACACGCAAACACATGTGACAGATGTGACTGTATTTCAAACCTTGCTGCCATGGTGTCTCCAGCAGCAGTCATTACATATGGTAATGAGCATTATGCCAACATGCACAGCTCACATCCTGCACCACCAGTCCCCTCATTACATACACCTGCATGTGTGCAGCTTCTTACCAGACACATTGCCAAACAGACACCTTATAAAATCCTGCCTCTGGAGTGCGCAGTACACATAATACTGCATGCACTGCTCTCTCATTGGTCAAACACCCAAAGCAAAACACAGAATGACACCTCTTAGTCAGAGGTGATTACACTGTGAGACATATTGATGTCTGTATTGTGGCTACATATAGGAAAGATCACAGATAGCTGTCTGTGGGTTGACACATTAGGCCTTACCACACATTGTCACAAATCAAGGGATATCAGTTAACATAATGTTAACATCATAGTTCCTGCAGGTGTGTACAACTAGGGACATACGTCACCGGCTTGTATGCAGACACATGACTGTGCTTAGACAGTCTGTGTCTCTTTTGGGTATATGCATAGCTTTTGGCTGCAGTTGACCCTTACCTGGGATGATGGCTCCATACACATGGAAATTGATGGAAGTCAATAATTGCCTTAGTGTGTGGTGTCATTGTCAGGGGATCTACTACATGTCTGCCTGGGATGCCTTGCTCTACAGACATCATTGCTTCACCAGTGATCATGTTCATCTCTCACCACTGAGATTTGGAGTAATGGCCATGGCTAGTGACACCCCTGAAATGCATCCTAGATCCACTGTTCATGGAAAAGTTGGCAATGAGAACACCATCTTTATACAACATCATGGTTTTGCTGCTATACAGTGGGTATTGCAACACAGAATCCCACTCTGTGGAATGTGTTCCCCCCTAATTATGCAGGCATTTGTGCAGTCAAGGACATCTGGTTCAAGTCTGTGGACAGCACCACACCCATATCAGACTACACGTCCATCCACATCTTCACACCTCAAAATGACAGTGTTCAAGGTAATTCAGGTGGTGTATACATACTCATTAGGGATAGATACACATCCAGATTTTGTGAAACACTGTGATTTCCTGGAGACAATGCAAGTGCCATTCAGTACTAGAAGGGCACATAATCAAGCAGCAGCCAGCTACAGGAGCAGCTCCATGAATCCAGACGCCCATTATGTGCATTTGTATGTGCATGTGTCTATCAAGATATAACATTACACTATTGTGTGGGATGGCATTAAGTGACCACCAGCTGTGTTGCTTAGTTGTGCTGCGGCTCACTTGCCCAAATGTTAGTCAATGTCCTTAACTACAGTACCCTGGAGCAGTGCTGTGACATCCCCCCAAGGGGAACCAATGTATTGCATCATGTGTTTACCAATATGGGTGACTACTGTAGCCCCCCAATGTGAGTTCCTTCCTGGTGGGATCTGCCCACAGGTCAGTGTCATTAAAACTACCAGCACTAGCCCCCTCCTTTGCAGACAATACAGATATATATTTCAACAAAGCCATTTATTACCTCATGTGGGATGGTTTACATAGCTTGACTGCATCTCCTCCCTCTGATGGGACAGGCAAGTATGCAGAGCTCTACACCCATGCATTATGCCAGCAGCATTACAATTGCATGAACCTGGCTGTACCTGACAGGAGGAACACAGGCTCCTCATGGCACAGCAAACCTGCCTAGTGGACAACTGCCATTATTGGGCTGTGCAATAAGAGGTGAACATTGCTGTGTGACAGTTGGGGTCAGGGTGCCCCTCCTAAAATGGAAGCACAACCTCCTCAGCTAAAAGAACCACATAGTGTTGTTGTGATGTTTTATAGACACAGTCAGTCACAAAATTAACCACCCACACAAAGCAGAATCATGACACACAGTGTTGTTACATGTATAACCTCAAAGGACAGGCCCAGATTGTCAGTGAACTCATGCATAATGATGCCACATAGAATGGGTCTGTACTCATAGCTAACCTGTAGTCCCACATGTTCTGCATCAACTTCACTCCCCTGTCCCCACCACATGTGGCACGCGACATTCCTACAACCTGGCCCATAACTTCCATATCTACAGAGAAGGTCATAAATGGCCTGTCTCTATGGAGGATTAACAGCATCTATTGGACATACTAACATCCCAGGCTGCATCCTACATGGGATCTGTCATGGATTACTAACACCATTGGGAACATCTTGCAACCATACTGAAACCAATGGCTGGATGCCAGCTGACTGGACAACAGGAACTATTATACACTTGCACAGAGGTGGTGCATGCACTAACCACCTGAACTATAGATCAGTTTGCCTGAGTATCCATATCTGTATGGCCACAGGGGCAATCATCATGGAACTGGTCAGCACACATCTATGTGATTTACACACAGTTGACTGTACACAGTTTGGATGTCTGACAGGTAGATCATGACTGTTAAATGTGGTGGACATTTCCAAGGGAGTCACCAAGGACCTGGGTGAGGGAACATCAAGGCATACAACCCCCTGGACTGAGCCAAGCCATCTGCCTATATCTCCAACTCAGGCATCATTTTCAAAGCACCCACTTAGGCATCCATGGTACTATCATTATAGGGGTCACTTAATGGCCCACTGATGGTGCACATACTCAACATAGAGACATCCACCTCCAGTAGCTGATCTGTAAGCAGCAGTGTTCAATGGGCTCAGTCCTGGGTCCTCTACTGGTTAGAATCCATTTAACCACGATACAAGCGAATAGTGACTGTTTGTGGCTAACAATGTTGGCTGATGCCTGCAAAGTATGAGCACTCATGGAGTCTGTGAGTTATGTCAATATCCTACAAGAGGGTATTGATGAACAAAAGCCTGTTGACATAGTAATGGTCACAAACACCATGCAAATATGTATGTAGTATCATTTCCATCACTGACACCCATGTACCTGGTAAGTAACACATCAGTTGCAACATGTGATGTACATACTCAGGAGTGAAAGAACTGGGCACACAGACCTGGCCATACAGGTTTACACCTAATGTGCCTGAGATCACCATGTCTTCCCAGTGGTATGACGGGAATCATGTGTCATAGCTGAGGGGACAGTCACCCATAATTGACATACTCATAACGTCCATGTACTCTTCCCTCAGCATGTCAATATCTGAGTGCAATGGCCATTTGGTAACTGACCATTCCAAGCAGTACTGGCCCTTGCACTCAACAGTATGGTCCCTCAGAAGGGAACTTCATGTCTCCAGCATGTGGTCAATGGGGATCATCTGAAATGAGTGTTATTGCAGCCTGTGGCATAGAGATTACTCAGAGGTGATCTCTGCCTTGCATACAGGGCAATGTGTGACTGTGCTTAATTGTAAATGATGCATATCTGTAGGTGGCATAGTACATGGATTAATCACTCTAAGGACATTAACCTAGTATGTGACATTAATAATATATGGTGGGAGAGATTTGTCTAGCAGACTTTAACCCACCTTTGAAACAGAACCTTGGCTAATGGCAAGCAGAGCACCTCGGTGCACCTCAGCACATGCTATCTGTATGACTGACTGGGTGACCATCATTTCACCACAGGGCTTCTGCCTGCGTCCCTCCTGGACTGGGGCAATATGTGCTGATCATGTAAATAAGGGTATATGGTTGTTTATGAGTATGATGGCTGTACGGCCATTATGCTAGTGAAGTTCAAACATCCTATGGTTCCATAAGCTGATGTAAATTGCTCTAAAAGCCACACACACAAACATGGCTACATTGAGGATAGCACCACTTCCAATTACTGCTTACAGAACACGGCATGACACGCACATAGTGCAGGTTGGCTGTATGTAGATTAGAACACTTACCTACGTAATGGTACACACTACAGATCACAGTATGTGATGCACGCAACACACCTCATGTCTGATAGTACTATCAGTTTAGGACATATTATGCTTGATGACATCAGCAGGCCTAGTTGTGGTCAGGCATTTGGAGGGTCACATCACCTGCTACAAATAAAATTCTGCAGAACCCTACTCTTTGTAAGTTACTGAAGTGATCATATTTATGCTGTATGGGCATATACACACCCAAGGTTTCTGGAGTGAGATTAGTACCCCTACATATCTAGTCTTACACACTACAGATCACAGTGTTTATCACATGTGCCATAGCTTAAGTCAGATGCTGCAATGGCAGCTGGTACTCTTAAGGTAGATGACATCATCAGGCCTCGGGCAGCTTGGAAGCCAGCAGCAACTTCAGAGTCAAAAAGTGCATAGCCATTGCAGTCTGATAACCAATGAGTGTTTCACAGTTCTTTGGCAGAGGAATACACACTCACACACCAAGTGGCCTGTAGTGAGATTAGAAACCCTACTTATCTAGTCTTACATATTATAGATCACAGTACTTATCGCATGCTCTACAGGTGATGTATGATTTATATGTGATTGCAGGAAAACTACTTGTGGGTTACAAACTAGGCTTGTGTTGAACAGCATCTGTGGCCTGCAGAGTGATATTGCTTCATACTGTTATTTGCATCTAGTATCCTAGCAATGAGATAGCTGTTATTATCCTAGCTATGAATCTACAGTTACCAGTATGGCCATATGTGTCTGTTTGCACTTGGATTGGCAAGCCTGTGGGCAGGAACAATGTCGCCTATCCATGCGTGCATAGACAACGTTATACATTACACCACTGGCTCACATGTCAGTGTATGTGTTGTGATATCCAGTAGGCAAAAGGGTCTGTAGGTAAGTGCATAATGTACTGCTGAGCCCTTACTTTGGATCATTTGAGCAACATTATAGATGTGTGATAGAGCAGCTTTACTCACCAGTATTAAGGTATGTAGGACAATAAAGACATCCACACACATATTTCTGTATATAACAGTGATGTATATATAAATGTAGCTGTGTGTGTGTGTGTGTGTGTGTGTGTGTGTGTGTGTGTGTGTGTGTATGATATGTATGTGTTATGTAGATATATGGGGAGAGACTGAGATGCATGTTCTTATATATGTATATATATATATATATATATATATATATATATATATATATATATATATATATATATATATATATATATATCCATTTGAAAATACATAGAGATAGATATACCATGTATGTAGGAGACAGAGTGACAGATATGTGTATATACATATATATATATATATATATATATATATATGTGTGTGTGTGTGTGTGTATGTGTATGTATGTATAGACATATTTATACATAACAGGTCATTTTGGTCAAGGGGCAACATGATTGCACTCAGTTTGATTAAGTATATGGGCATGCCCAATGGGAGTGTCAATACTTATAAAGTGACTCCAGGCCATACCTACCTGCACTCCAGTCTGGGATTTTGTGTATTACAGACACTGACATCTATCACTGTTTCTGCAGTACTGCACTTCACTCAAAATGTCCATGGCATTCTCCAACTGTCTGATGTAATTAATATGAGAGCCAATACATGGATAAATACAGGTTGTGTGGGTTGCCTGGCATCAATTTTACTACATGTATATGAGTAGGAATAAGTTGTCAGATCCTAGGTCCCTTGGTTGTCAGTGAATGTGCTATGCATTGTCTCTTAGCTAAAGCCAGGGCATACTGAGCATGCCTACGTCTGCCTACAAGGACATCAGCAGGGGGTTCCTCCTCCGAGTTCTCCTGTGACTGTAGCTGTGGTAACCTAGGCACTGGTGGGGGGCTGTGTATCCCTTCCCATTGCTGATCCAGCTGCAGCTGTTTTCGCAGGATCATATTGTGTAGCATAGCACATACTGTGAACATATGTGCACATGTGTCTGGAGAGTACTGCAGGCATAAGTGTCAACCCTATGGAGCAAGAAATCTGGACAAAACCATAAATAAAAGTGGGACAAAGGCCCAAAAATAGGAACAATTTTTAAATATTGCTCTTACAAACTTAGAAAGTTGATAGAACAACAGGTTCTTCAGGGTATGAAGTCTGAAACTCAAATGCCTGTCGTTATTTTCTAACTTCAATCTTTAATGAGTTTCCACTAATTTGCCAGAAAATCACAATTTTATGAAAAATGGACCAAAAGTACAAAGCAAAACTTTAGACAGTCTGCAAAGATCTGTACAGTTGAGAGATATGACTGCAAGGCTCCACCAGATATATTGAGACACTGGGAACGTGACTTCAGAAGCCCAGACACATGCTTTATGATGTTCCTAGCTTGTGTGTGTGCCTCATTGTGGGTGTGTGTGCATTTCTGATGGGTGTCATCATCCATGGTTGCAGGGTATAGCCAGCATCCCCCAATAAATGGCCATGTGGGAGGTCCCCCCTAGCAAACATCTGGTACAGCTGTGATGTGTGCCAGATATGGGAGTCATGATAACTGCCAGGGCTACCAGCACACGCATTCAGGATAATTCCCTGGGCATTGCACATAACTTGACAGTTGATGGAGTGGTACCCCTTGCAGTTAACATAGATTCTATCCTTCTCATTAGGTGGTGTCTTAATGTGTACATGAGTGCACTCTATGGCACCCAGTACTTTAGGGTAGTGTGCTACATGGTAGAAGTGTTGGATATTGCTGGCCCTCACCTCAGCGGTGAGGGGAAAAGAAATATGCCCACTGGCATGTGGTAGCATGGTATATAGGGCCTAGTGAATTACCCTGGATGCTGATACCTATGAGACCCCCATCATGTCCCCAGCTGGTCTTTGGAAAGTACCTGTAGCTAGTATCCTAAGGGCTATGCATACCTTTGTTTCCACTGGGATGAGTTCTCCTCTGTTGGCTCTGGGTCAGAGTTGAGGGAGTTTTTGTAGTATGTCCCTGTCCACCCTATAGTGTTCTACAATCTCCAGCTCATGTAGCCCCTGGAAAATTATGCCTGAACACTCTTCTCCTTCTCTATCTAGGCCTATTGTCAGCAGCAGTAGCACTGACTTTAGCATCTAGCGCATACAGGTGTAGCAGACCTGCAGCAGCCCCTAGCATTCTCTCAGTTAAAATTCCCAAGTCTGTACTCAAATGGTCCAGAGTACTTGGGGAAAATCAGAATGTAGGGTGTATGCACACTTTATTGAGCTCTGCTGTAGGTGCAGAATGTGTGATTGGCTAACTATGATGTATTCCACCTGCCTACAATATAATTGACATCATTTAATGGCCAATTGTAGCTTAAACAAAGGTCAAAACTAATTAAATAAATTTTTTCACACATGCTCAGCATGGCGACATGCGACACAAAAAGTACATAGAAGGTAAACAAAGCTTAGAAGCTAGTAGACACCCCTCCCTGAAAGGACACTTTCAGCCAGGCGAGGAGCCATGCAAACATGCACACCTAAGTTGACATGAGCTTAGAAGTCAGTAGACACACTCCGCCCTGGTGTCAGCTACAGCCTGTGTAAACCAGCAATATGGGTTTAAGCCTACATGAAGGGATAATGCGGACACGATTACTCCTTTCTACTATTCAGTAACTTCACCTCATTTGAATAGGTGTCCATGCTCACAGACTGTAAACTACATGCTTCATGGCCCAACCATGTTAGCAACAGCACCAATGCACCATTGTAGAGACTCCACGTACAGTGCTGTAATACATTTCTGTCACATAATATTTTTTTCCAATTTTTTTTTTTTTTTCTACAAAGCATGTTTTTGCACTGCGGCGTACTGGGCAAACATGCCCAGATTATTAAAAAATATATATTTTAACTTATTTCTTTTAATTTTTCAAACATACAGAATAATAGTTTTGTTCATATGTGTATGTGGTATGATATTTCTCTCCATATATCTCCATTTTTACAACTCCTTTTGTCTGTCTACACTCCTGTACATGTAATTTTTCTGCATACACTAAGGACACTGACACAGGGTCTGAACAGACGCCTATCTGCTTTCTGGATTGCTCTACCTGCCTCATTTGCATAAGATTCAATTGCTTATGAGGTGATTTGCATTCTACAGAATTGTCTGTGTTAGACCTTGCATGCGCGATGCCTACACGGAAGAAAAAAAAACATGTAGGCTTTGTTAAATTCCCCCAGGGACTTGAACATAAATACAACAGAATGCAAACTCTGAAATCTTTAATCTTGGATGCTATTTTATTTCTACCTGATGCATCCTTATCTGCTTGGATGAGTATTACACTTTTATGATATCATCTTTGCATGTCCATTCGTATCTACAATATGGCTCATATTTTTAGAGAATTTTGAGTTGTAGTTGGCTTTTTTTATTAACTGCTTTTTATATTGCCTATTTTAGCTTGCATTCATTGACTTTTTTAACTCTAAATTAATACTGATTACTGTTATATAGCGCATACCTTATTTAGTTGCTTTTGTTGCTTGCCATTTTAATAATTCTGATTTATTAATTTGGTCCTGTTTCAGCAGACTTACACTATCTCTCAGTCTACTGTTTTCTTACTGCTGATTTCCCATATCTGACATTTATCCTTTGAGAGGAGCAGTAGTTGCTCTTAAGGTCTCCTTGTTGTTTTTCTTCACTGTGGCTTGTAGATAATCCCATCTTGTTTGCTTTAGTTCTGAGATTGCCATGAGTCATAGGTGGGGGCTGGGCTAGTGATTTGCTGGATTTGATATGTGGATGGTAAAAAATGGCTAGGATTACTTACAGCTGCAATGGCGTGAAACTGCATTGGGTCATGGGTTCTGACTTGCGTCATACTGGTACCTGTGGAGTCAGTTTTCCATCCTAATTTCTAGATGAGGTTTGTTATTCCTGGCTGTGCCTTGGACATTGCGTAATGCCAAGTGTATGTTTAATAAACTGGACAATTAATCCTATATTCTGCAGTCTACATGTCTGGCATTTTATAACCAATATCTGCCTGGAAAAAAAAAAGCAAATGTTCTTTTCTCTGTTATTGTCATTCCTAGGAAGGGCAGTGATAGTGACAGGATAGCAGTTTATTATGGTTCCAGGTATGAGACAGAACTGATTCACAGTGGAATTGTCAACTGCCTTGAGTGTGTTATTGGGGCAGGAGCATATTGCAGATTTCTCTTCACTGATCATCTGTCAACTAACCTAGGTTCCTTTCTGCACTAGTTTACTGACTTCCTTACTGGATCATCTTGAGTGATGTCAATGACTTGATCTATGACAAGTCATGCAATGTAACTATGGAATATATCTAGATTATGGACAGTTTATCCTTTAATCAGATGGCTTCATCTGGGATATTTATTTATTTATTTATTTGCAGTTGTTTAACCAGGATAGTCCATTGGGCCTAAAGAACCCGTTTTCAATGGAGTCCTGGGGAGAAAAGCTCCACATACAGATTATACAAAGATTATATTCCACATACAGTTTATACAAAGGTTATGTTACACACATAGTTTATATGAGAAATTGAAGGAAAAAAAACATTGTAGAAATTCTGATTATAAGTTAGAAAAAATATCAACAAAAACAAGTGATACAGGCATAAAAAAAATATATATATTTTTTTTTTCTAAAAATTTCAGGGTACAAATAAGGAGTTGTATGCTAGGAGCCAGCATGAATTTGCTAGCTGGGATTTGAGAAAAAGGAAAGAGGAAAGTATTGGGATTAGAGAGTAGGTTATGAGGGATGTGAACAGGAGCATTCCCAAGAGGATGTTAAATGAGAGTGTAGAGATTTTTTAAAGGATGGCAGGCTTGCAATTGTACGAATGAAGGGGGGAAGGGAGTTCCATTGGCGTGCTAATGAGAAGGACAGGAGGTTTTGTCCTGGAGGGTGTAGGGGTCTGTAAACTTCTAGGAGGTTTTGATTATTAGATCTTAGAAGTCTTTGAGTTTTATGCATTTTGAAGGTAGTTGAGAGAGAGCGTCAGAGGGATGGCTGAAAAATGAGTTTATGTGCATAGGTGAGCTGAGTATAGTAGAGGTAGTTGGGAAGCTCTAGCCAGTTGAGTTTATGGAGAGGTTCACAGTGATGGGTGGATGATTTGTTACTGGTGGCGAATCTGGCTATTTTATTGTAACAAGATGAGAGCTTGGTTTTCAGGGAAGATTGTAGGTTTATAAGAAGAGGGGCACCATAGAGAAGGGAGGGAAGGAGAAATGTGGTAGAGAGAGTAATTTTGGTAGTTGAGGTGAGGAACCGATTGTGACGGTAGAGAAGGCCTAGTTTTTGGTGAGTTTTTTTATATTTAGTAAGAGGTGGGAGTTGAATTTGAGCTTGTCATCAATTTGGACTCCTAATAGTTTGGTTTCAGATACTAGCTCAAGAGATGTGTTGTTTTGGCTGGTGATGGAGAATAGAGATCTATCCAAGTTATGAGTTTTGGAGGGGGTAAATACCATAAGTTTAGTTTTAGCAGCATTGAGTGCAAGATGGTTGTCTTTCATCCATTGTTCTGTGGTGGTGAAGGCATCTTGGGTAAGTTTTAGAAGAGTTGGGATGGATGAGGCAGCACAGATGATTGTTGAGTCGTCTGCATATTGAATAATGTTTGCAAGGGGGATAGAGTGGTAAAAGTCATTGATGAAGATATTGAAGAGGAGGGGGCCTAAAATAGAACCTTGTGGAACACCTGTAGGGGTGTCGAGGAAGGAGGAGGTGGCTTTTTTCCACTTGATGGCTTGTTGCCTATTGGAGAGATAGCTAGTAAACCAATGGAGGGAAGAGGGGGAAAGGTTTAGGTTAGATAGCTTAGTAAGAAGTAGATTATGAGAGATAGTGTCGAAAGCTTTAAAGAGATCGAGTAGGATGGTAGATACAGTGAGGCCAGAATCTCTTGCTTTATTTACAGTTTCAAGGAAGGATAGGAGGGCAGTCATAGTACTATGATGAGGTCTGAATCCATGCTGTGTGGGAGTTAATAGATTGTTGTCCAGGAGATGGGGAAGGAGTTGTTGATGGATACATTTCTCTAGGACCTTTGAAAGGGGAGAGAGGATGGCGATGGGATGGAAATTGGTAATATTAGTATTGGTACCACCTTTATGTAGGGGAATGATGTAGGCTTTTTTCCAGATTTAAGGAACAATACTTTCTTGGACGGAGCGATTAATTAGTATGCTGATAGGGAGGGCAATGGCTTCTACTGCTATGCTAAGGAAGTATGAGGGAATGTCATCTGGGGCATTTGTGCATGGTTTTAGTTTTTTTCAGGAGTTTTTTTATGATGGATGTAGGAACAAGTTTAATGAAGAATGGTGGGGGTGTGGAGTGAGTGGCAGAAGTTGGAGGGGGAGAAGCATGGTGAGGGGTGGGAGAAGTCTGAGGAGAAGTGGAAGTAGGGAAAGGATTGTTATTTGAGAAAGAGGAGGTAAGTTTGGAGATAGAGTCTATGAAGAAGGAATTGAATTGGGTAGCAAGATCTGTGTTGTCTACATTTGGGCAAGGGATAGGGTTTTCTGTGGTCCCAGGTTTTAAGAGGGTAGTAATACCCCTCCAGAATTTTTGAGGGTTAGTTTTGTGGTTACTTTGCAGTTGGGTGAAGCAGTAACGACGGTCTGCAGAGATAAGTTTTTTAACTGAGTTACGAAGAGTTTTGTATTCATTGAGGGAAGATGTAGATTTGTTCTTTTGATATTGTGTCCAAGCTTTGTCTCTAAGTCGCATGGTGGTTAGGGTGTTTATAGTTAACCAGGGGGTGGATTGTCTTTTTATTCTTTTGGTTTTTAAAGGAGCTTGAGTATCTAGAAGGTTTAGGAATGTGGTATTAAAGTGAGTGATCGCATCTTCAAGGGGTAGAGTTTTTAAGGGGTACCAGTTAAGTGATTTTAGGGTATTGCAGAAAGCTTCTGGGTTAAAGTTTTTATGGCATCGGGTAGTAATGTAATTATGAGTGACTTGTAAGGGAGAAGGAAGACGTCTAGTGAATATAGGTAGGTGGTCACTGAGGGAGTCAGGTATGGTTCCGCTATCTGGGTAGTAGTGAGGGTGGGAGACTAGAATCCAGTCTAGGATGTTGCCAGCGGTGAAGTCTTTGCATGGTCTAGTAATGGAGTTGATGAGTTGAGAGTAGTTGTATAGGTTTATGTAAAGGGAGTGAGAGGGGGACTGAATGGAGGACCAGTTAATATTGGTATCTCCCATGATTATAGTTTCATTTTTAATGTTAGCTGAGAGCCAGGAGAGGATTTCTTCAAGTATTGGAATATTGTCTCCTGGGGGAATGTAAAGAGAGACAATGTATATATATTTGTGTTTGTTTAGCTGGAGATGAGCCAGTATTAATTCTGCATTATGGAACTGGGGGATGGCTTTATCATAGGGTGATATACATAGGGATATCACTGGAATCAGTATTTTACCAGGCGGTGGTCACCACTGAGCTGATAGTTGACCCAGTCTTATCGTTAGACCACTCCCTATTCCATTTCTTTCCAGAGCTTCAGACAAGTTTACTATCTGATAATGGACTAGTATTGTATGGGGATTTAAGAAATTCCCACTGCCATTATTTGATTCCCCATAGGCACTCTAATCAAAGGGACATGCAGAAGGATATGATTAGGTTCATAGGTGTGTACTAGGCTAATGGCTATGGAGCGTTTACAAGCCTAGCCCATAGGATTACCCTGGCATCATGCCACCTGACCTTAGTTCCCAGTGCCTCTGTCGAGTAAAGCCACTGGAGTGATTCCTGGGGTGAATTTTCTATTTTCCATCCAGTCATCAAGATTTCTATTGAAGAGGAACAGTGAGGTGCTCTGCTTGACTTGTATGGGAAATCTATTCCATAGCATGGGCGGTCTCTTGGTTATGAACCTGTCCCTCCAGCATTTTCTGTTGATTGTGGTATTGAGGTTGAGGTCTCTGGATTGTGTGGTGCGGAGGGATTGGGATTTCTTTAGATGTAGCATTTCTAACAGAGCTGGGTCAGACATGGTATTGTAAGTCAAGCAGAGATCGCTTCTATGTAGGTGATATGAGACAGAGAATAGTTGGAGTTTTTTGAGTTTGCCCATATAGGACAAGTGTTTAAGGCCTAGGATCCTCTTTGCGAGGTACTTGCATGGCCTCTCCAGTTGTTGCAGCTGTTTAGTGAGGTACATGCCAAATGGGACATTGTACTCAATGATTGGCCTAATGAGGGAAGAGTAGAGGGAGACAATGACCTCTTTCTTCCTGGATGCAATACCCCTAGTAATGAGATGTGCCACATAGAAGGACTTTCTGACCACAGTGGCAATATGGTAGTCAAAAGAGAGGTTGCTGTCAACCTGTGTTCCCAGATCTCTTATAATGCCTTCTGTATTCAGTGGACTATCATCGATGTGGTAATTCATGGGAACCGGGTTTTTCCCAAAGGGGATGATGACACATTTTTTGGCATTGAGCTTAGGCCATGGTTCTGACACCAGTCATTAGTCTCAGTGAGGCCTTTCTGTAGGATATCAACATCACATGGGGAGTTAATAATAGCTCCCAACTTGCAATCGTCTGTGAACTTTGTTAGCCAGAGTCTGTTCGTGTTGGCCTGGACTTCAGAGAAGTAGATACCAAACAGGAGAGGACCCAGGACCGAACCCTGTGGGACTCCACTTGTGACTGTTTGGCAGTCTGACTTGAAGTCAACTACTTTCACACTGTGGGTTCTACCTGTGAGCCAGTTTGCAACCCACCTAGTGATATAAGGGTTGATGCCTAGCTTAGTGAGTTTTTCTATGATTCCTGAGTGGGAAATGGTATCAAAGGCCTTGGCCAGATCAAGGTAGGCTGTATGAACCACCTTGCCTTTATCCACAGCTCTGGTGACTGACTCAAATAAGTTGACCAAGTTGAGCAGGCATGATCTAGTCTTCATGAAACCAAACTCTGTGATTAATTATCCTATGCATGTATCTGAGGCAAGAAAGACACTGGTTTGGAGTGGTATTTTGCCATCACTCAGAATGAAGCCGAGATTCAAAACAAGCTAATTGTCTAAACTAATAAGTGGCTATGTAGTTGGTGTCCTTCTAGGGGGGATCCATCCAGTATGTATCAACTTGGGATGAGATGGCTAACAAGTCTTTCTGCTTTGTCAGGGATGATCTTCACCTCATTCTGGCTAAAGCCTTTACTGTCACCATAGTGCCTTTTTAGGCAGAGTCCATCTGATGGACATTCTAGTCTAGTAAATTCTAATCTGGAACTCATTTATGTGGCTCTACTCAGTACCTGGAGCCTTAACAAAAATAAATGCCCATACTTGAGGCTTTCGTGTTTAGCACATTCATAAATGCATAGTTACAGAAACATGGATTCAAAGCAATGGAAGAACTCCCTCTATTCTTGGGCACAATGCCTATCACATCTTCAGACCCACTGGCAATTGTGGGGGAGTATCAGTATTTGTCAAGGATATCATCACCTCATGACACATTCCTTGGGACACCTCATGTAAACTTCTTGAAGGCTAAATCACCCTAAACAAGACTAATTACCCCTTCATAGCTTGCTACAGAACATCCTCTATGTCCTCTTCTGAACACAGCAGCTATCTCAACAACACATTAGCTGAAGTTCTCATTAAATTCAAAACCTTTCTACTGGGAGATGTCAACTATCCATCAATAAACTGTCTGATCTACACTACCAATGGTCAGCATGCCTAGCACTTCCTTAACATTATAAATGCTAACTCTTTTTTACAAATAGTTAAACATCCTACTAGGGACCCCAATATCCTGGATTTAGTCCTCACAAATATGTCTACTTCTTAACCCAGCCACTGGGGATGCACAAGCCAGTGCATTTCTTTGTGCCGGTCCCAAGTCTGAATAAATAGGGAGGGTTGCGTCAGGAAGGGCATCCGGCATAAAAATTCTGCCACATAACTTATGGTGCGAAAATTTCATATTTCCATACTGGATCGGTCGAGGCCCGGGTTAACAACGAGCGCCACCAGTACTGTTAGCCAACAGGGTGCTGGCGGAAATTGGGCTACTGTTGGCCGAAGGAGAAGAGGAGGGCGAGGGCATGCCTGAAGGCAGGAAGAGAGGAGGAAGGTTAGGAGTGTAGCAGTGAGGGTAGGAACTTTGAATGTTGGCAGTATGACTGGTATAGGAAGAGAGCTAGCTGATATGATGGAGAGAAGGAAGGTTGATATATTGTGCATGCAAGAGACCAGATGGAAGGGAAGTAAGGCCAGGTGTTTAGGAAACGGGTTCAAATTATTCTATCATGGTGTGGATGGCAGGAAAAATGGGTTAGGGGTTATACTAAAGGAACAATATGCCAAGAGTGTTTTAGACGTGAAGAGAGTGTCTGACAGAGTGATGTTTATGAAGCTCGAAATTGATGGTGTAATGATGAATGTTGTTAGTGCATATGCTCCACAAGTTGGGTGTGCAATGGATGAGAAAGAAAAATTTTGGAGTGAGTTGGATGAAGTTGTGGTGAGTGTACCCAAGGGTGAGAGACTAGTGATTGGAGTGGACTTTAATGGGCATGTTGGTGAAGTGAACAGAGGGGATGAGGAAGTGATGGGTAGGTATGGTGTTAAGGATAGGAATACAGAAAGTCAGTTGATTGTGGATTTTGCAAAAAGGATGGACATGGCTGTGGTGAATACGTATTTTAAGGAGAGGGAGGAGCATAGGGTGATGTACAAGAGTGGAGGAAGATGCACACAGGTGGATTATATCCTATGTAGGAGGGCCAGTCTGAAGGAGATTGGAGACTGTAAAGTGGTGGCAGGGGAAAGTGTAGTTAAGCAGCATAGAATGGTGGTCTGTAGGATGACGTTGGTGATCAAGAAGAGGAGGAGGAGTGTGAAAGCAGTGCCAAGGATTAAATGGTGGAAGTTAAAAAAGGGTGATTGTGAAGTGGAGTTTAGGGAAGAGTTAAGACAGGCACTGGGAGGCAGTGGAGAGTTACCGAATAGCTGGGTAACTACAGCAGAACTAGTAAGGGAGACTGCTAGAAAGGTGTTTGGTGTGACATCTGGACAGAGGAAGGAGGACAAGGAGACCTGGTGGTGGAATGAGGAAGTACAGGAGAGTATACAGAGGAAGAGGCTGGTGAAGAAGAAGTGGGATTGTCAAAGAGATGAAGGAAGTAGACAGGAGTATAAGGAGATGAGGAGCATGGGAAAGAGAGAGGTGGCGAAAGCTAAGGATAAGGCTTATGGAGAGTTGTATGAGAGATTGGACACTAAAGAGGGAGAAAAGGACCTGTGCCAATTGGCTAGACAGAGGGACAGAGCTGGGAAAGATGTGCAGCAAGTAAGGGTGATAAAGGATAGTGTGGGAAAGGTACTCACAAGAGAGGAGTGTGGGTTGAGTAGATGGAAAGAGTATTTTGAGAGGCTGATGAATGAAGAGAATGAGAGAGAGAGAAGGTTGGATGATGTGGGGATAGTGAATCAGGAAGTGAAACAGATTAGCAAGGAGGAAGTAAGGACAGCTATGAAGAGGATGAAGAATGGAAAGGCTGTTGGCCCAGATGACATCCCAATGGAAGCATGGAGGTGCTTAGGAGAAATGGCAGTGGAATGTTTAACTATATTGTTTAATGAAAAGTCAGAGGATGCCTGAGGAGTGGAGAAAAAATGTTTTGGTACCTATCTTTAAGAATAAGGGTGATGTGCAGAGCTGCAGTAACTACAGAGGGATAACATTGATCAGTCACAGCTTGTAGTTATGGGAGAGAGTAGTAGAAGCTAGGTTAAGAAGGGAGGTGATGATTAGTGATCAGCAGTATGGTTTCATGCCAGGAAAGAGCACTACAGATGCAATGTTTGCTCTGAGAGTGTTATTGGAGAAATACAGAGAAGGTCAGAAGGAGTTGCATTGTGTCTTTGTAGACTTGGAGAAAGCATATGACAGGGTGCCTAGAGAAGAGTTGTGGTGTTGTATGAGGAAGTCGGGAGTGGCAGAGAAGTATGTAAGAGTGGTACAGGATATGTGCGAGGGTAGTGTGACAGTGGTGAGGACTGCAATGGAAGTGACAGATCCATTTAAGGTGGAGGTGGGATTACATCAAGTATCAGCTCTGAGTCCTTTCTTATTTGCAGTGGTGATGGACAGGTTGACAGATGAGATCAGACAGGAGGCCCCATGGACTATGATGTTTGCAGATGACATTGTGATCTGTAGTGAGAGTAGGAATCAGGTTGAGGAGACTCTGGAGAGGTGGATATATGCTCTAGAAAGCAGAGGAATGAAGGTCAGCAGGGCTAAGACAGAATATATGTCTGTAAATGAGAGGGAGGGTAGAGGAATGGTGATGATGCAGGGAGTAGAGTTGGTAAAGGTGGACGAGTTTAAGTACTTGGGATCAACAGTTCAGAGTAATGGTGAATGTGGAAGAGAGGTGAAGAAGAGAGTACAGGCAGGGTGGAATGGGTGGAGAAGAGTGTCTGGAGTGATTTGTGACAGACGAGTACCAGTAAGAGTGAAAGGGAAGGTCTAGAAGACAGTAGTGAGACCAGCTATGTTATATGGGTTGGAGACAGTGGCAGTGACAAAAAGGCAGGAGTCAGAGCTGGATGTGGCAGAGTTAAAGATGTTAAGATTTGCACTCGGTGTGACTAGGATGGATAGGATTAGGAATCAGTATATTAGAGGGTCAGCTCATGTTGGTCAGTTTGGAGACAAAGCAAGAGAGACGAGATTGCATTGGTTTGGACATGTGCTGAGGAGGGATGATGGGTATATTGGGAAAAAGATGCTAAGGATGGAGTTGCCAGGTAAGAGGAAAAAAGGAAGGCCTAAGATAAGGTTTATGGACGTGGTGAGAGAGGACATGCAGGCGGTTGGTGTGACAGAGCAAGATGCAGAGGATAGGAAGAAATGGAAAGAGATGATCCACTGTGGTGACCCCTAACGGGAAAAGCCAAAAGATGATGATGAAATATGTCTACTTCTTACACAGCTCCATATGTAACATTATGTCTTGGTAAATCGGACCATGATTTTGTGACCTTTTCCTTTAAAACTGGTGGTGCTGCCCCTGTAAATAGCTTTGTGTTTAGGGACTTCTCAAAAGCAAACCTTCTTCAGTTACTTGATGACTTAAATTCTGCTGTAAGCCTCCTCCAAAGGATCCTATTACTAAAGCTGCTACCTATGCCTCTGACTTCTACTTCCACTTAAACATGTGTATTGGGTAAGGCAGCCCCAGGTGCAACAAATATAATGCGAAGTTTAAAAACAAATCCCTGTGTAGGAATACCCATATGAATAAATTATATAACAAGAGAAAGAAACTGCAGTATCATTCTACTTACCTTAACAAAACCCTTAAGCAAAATAACAAAAGGTTAGGGAACCATGTGGAAGCAAAAAGCCGAGTATGAAATTAAAACAGCAACTTAAAAACAAAATAACTGCAAATCTTTCTTTAACTATGTCAGGAAGTTAAGAACTAATGCCCGACAGTGTTCAGAGCTAGCCTGCAATAATACTAAACTCTCCTACCCAAGAGAAATAGTTAATATCCCAGACAACAAATTCAGTGCAAATTTTACTCCACCCACAGTTATAGCTATCCTACAGACTCCACAATCTCAGCCACCCCTTTTAATTACTATAGAACAAGTTCTCTCAACGCTTTCAAAAACTAAGAATACTTCATCAATGGGCCCTGACAACATACCAGGTTACCTGATTATCAGTAATAAATATGACCTTTCTGAACTCCTACTTAAACACTTTAATCTAAGCCTCTCCACTAGTTACATCACTGAAGCTTGGAAAACAGCTATTGTACTGCCATTACACAAGGGTGGCCCAATCACGGACCCTGATAACTACAGACCCTTTAATCTCACCAGTAAAGCTATGGAGCACATTATCTCAAGACTTCTTTAATCTGGGCATTGAAAATCTCTGAACTCTGGGCCTGATCAGGTCCTCCTTCTTTAACCTAATTAATTTCTTTGAAAAGGTGACTGAAGCACTGGATAGTGGTTATGCAGCGCAGACAGCATATCTAGATGTGGCCAAGTGCTTTGACATTATTCCCCATGCAATCATTGTTGATAGACTTGTAAGTCTGTGTATAAATCCTTATATTATAAAATGGATAGCTAACTGGTTGTCTGACAGAAGCCATGTGGTTAGACTAGCAGGTGACACTTCTGAAGGCAAAACAGCTACCAGTGGTGTACCATAGGGCTCAGTTTTGGGCTCTCTCCTATTTGTCATATGTTTCTCAGACTTTCAAAGCCAGCACTTCTGGCCTATGGTTAACTAAGTTTGCAGATGACTGTAGACTGGGTGTTGTTAGCCAGCTCAAATTCAACTCTCACCTTCAGCTAAATATCAAAAAAACCCATCAAAAACCTGGTATGCCCTACCGACAAAATCATTACCTTACACCTGCTACCAAAATCACTCTCTCTACCTCATTTCTTATCCCCTCCCTTCTCTACGGAGCTCCACTCCTAACTAATCTACAGTCCTCTCTGAAAACACAACTTTCCTCTTGCTACAATAAAATCGCCAAGTTCGCTACCAACCACAAGTCCTCCACCCACCACTGTTCCTCTCTCCAAAAACTAAAATGGCTAGAGCTACCCAGTTATCTCACATACACTCAACTAACTCTTGCACACAAGCTCATTTTCAACCCCTCCCTCTGTCCCACCCTTTCATCAGCCTTTAAAATGCACCTTCCTGATAGAGTATTAAGGTCCAACAATCAAAATCTATTAGAAGTATATAAGCCAACTAGTCCCCCAGGCAAAAATCTTCTGTCTTATGGCCTTGCACGCCTTTGGAACTCCCTACCACCATCCATTCGTACCACCCCCAACCATTTTATTTTTAAAAGATCTCTTCATTCACATCTAGTATCCCAGTGGGAATGCTCTTGCTCCCACCCCACATAACTAACACTTGCAATTTCCATCTTCCTTCTTTTCCCTGTTTTCCTCCTGCATTTTTTCTTATTATTTACCCCTAACTCATACATATTATTATTCCTATGATATTTGGAAAGAACTCACTAGGCCACACCTCCTAAGTGTTTGCTTCCTAATATGTTATTATTTCTCACTATTTTCATGCAATGCTTCCTAATATCTTATTATTTCTCAGTACTTTCATGCAATATTCCTTTTAGTCTGTATTGTCTATTAATTTCATCACTAGTCTGTATTAATTCTAGTTTTGCTGTATTATTTGAAATAGTTTTTCTTGTATCTTTAACTTTTGTATAATAGTATAATTTGTATAACTACTATGAATAACCTACTGTAACCTATTTAGTTTTGGAGCTTTTCTCCCCAGGACTCCATTGAAAACGGGTTCATTTTGGCCCAATGGACTATCCTGGTAAACCAACTGCAAATAAATAAATAAAATAGAATAAATTGTTATCTGATCTTCAACTGACTCACAGTTGCTCCAGCACAGCTTAGACCACGTTAACAATTGGTGCAAGGATAATGATCTCACATTAAATGTAACAAAATGTAGCATAGTTCATTTTGGTAAACAAAACAGTTTCACTTACTCTATAGGAGATGCACCTCTCCAATCAGACACAGTTGTAAGGGATCTGGGTACTCTTGTTGATAATTCCTTACCATTTGACATCATGTCTCCATAGTACTTCAGAAAGACTTTTATCTGGTTCATCTCATTTCCAAAAGCATCACCACTAGATCTAAGTCTAAATCTAAAACTGTTGGCACTCATGTATGGATTGCGATGAGTACACAAAAAAAATCATGTAGGCTTTACTGAATTCTCCCTTTAGTTATTCAAATAAATTGCAGAAAACATTTTAAGATCATGGAATTGTAAAACTAACATCTGAATCTAGTTAAGCAGAATATATTTGCTTTATTTTATTAACCAGACATATTTTCTGAGATATTTCTCAAGGTCGGTATGGAAATAAAAGGAAATTTAGTGGTTGCCTTAGGGTCAAACACCATGTGAGTTGGAGCTAACAAGACTGAAACATTGATCCACAGCTTTAATACCAATTATCTGTGTTTAAAGATTTTTATCAACATAATATTTCTTGTCACTCATAAACCCACATATTGACTCACTAGTGTAATATTCTGACATTAGAACAAATGTATTTTTGACTCCTACAGTCGCAAAACATTGTTTTTCAAAACACTGTTTAAAAGTTACCATTCAGCGATGCATTACAATGCATATGCCTCATACAATTTTTTTGTTCTCTTCACTGACCACTAATTTGTCACTTGGTTTTTCATAGTCATTACTAAAGGGACAAGAATAATTTCATTTCTATGTCCATAATGCCTTGTTGTATATCTCTGCATCGGCTCCAGGTGGCTGAGTGCAATGGATACAGGGATGCCACTCACAAAAAGGGCTATCCCCTTATGTATCCTGGTCTTCACCAGCGAATGTCACAGTAAAAAACTTGTTGCTGAGATGCACACACCCTATACTCTTCCTGAGATGGATAACAGCTGTGGCTCATTGTTTATCCATTAATCCTCTTCATGTGGCTGGGTCACTAATCAAACCCTCTCAGGTCGCATCACATTTATGTCTCCATCCATCTAAGCCAAGGAGCTGGTGTAGTACTCATGATTCTGCAGACTCTGCATTTAGTACAATACCTCAAGTGAAAACTTCCCCTTTCCTTTGGGAATTACAAGACTTTAGGATGAGCATTTTATTTTGACTTCATTTATTTCTTTTAAATGTATTTTTTATTGGAAAAAATGCAACTCCCTCTTCTAATACATTTTCATTGTACAGATCACCAATAATCTCTTTTTATAAATATATTTTCTTCTCTTGCTAGTTAACTGCTAAGAGAAAATTTTTATTAAGTTTTTAATTTGGAAATATCTCCATTGTACTCTTTCTGCCAGTTATGCATTAACTTTACTTCATCTTCCTAGTGTACCTGCATGCAACTATCACTCAAATCAACAACAAACATTTAGTTAGGGACCATACCTCTCAACCTGGAAATATCAAAAATCTGGACAAAGGCCCATGAAAAGTAAGTACAACTGGCCACAAATTGGGAGAGTGATTAACATAAAATTTGCATCTATAGTTATGTAACCCCACCCACTCCAATGGAATTGTGGGAATTATGGGATACCAACATGAAGATTGAATTCAGTAAATAATAATAAATAATGGTAGACATTTAAATTTCAGGCTTCATATCCCTCAGATAATACAATAAAAGCTGTTATTCTAACAACTATCTGAGCTTACATGAGCAATATTTAAAATATGTCCCTATTTTTGGGCCTTTGTCCCACCATTATTTTTGGGTTTGTCCAGATTTCTTGCTCTGAGAGATTGAGAGATATGGTTAAGAGGGGCAGTGTAGATTACTTGTTTTCTTCTTGTCACCATAGCATTTGCTGTTAAGGAATGTACACTATGCTGTAACCCATGCAGAATTCAGGTGACATTGCTAACCTTACAATACTTTCTGGGGGAGGATCGACACAACTAAACAAACAAGTGACTTGTGTAACTTGTAGATGCATACCTAAAGTTGTGTGTTTTACAAAAAATTGGCTTTTTAAAATGCTGTAAATTTTAGCCAGGATTATGAGATGATGCTTTTAATTGTTACACACCTCTCAGCTGTCACCTATAAGGTCTGTCAGACCGTCACTCAGTTTAGCCCCCCCCCCCCAAGCTCTCTGCATTGTAAAAAAAACTGTGGTCAGATTAAGATACTGGATAGTTGTATTTAATGTATAATTATTAGTGCTGCTCCCGGTGGTACGGCAGTAGCATTCTTACTTCAGAGCAAGAGGTTCTCCCGTTCGATTCTCGGTGTGGCTTGGGAGTGCCTTCTGTGTGGAGTCTGCATGTCCCCTCCCGCGGCTGGGTAGTGTCCGAAAGACATGCCTGCGTAAATGAGCGTGGCTTCTTTGAAGGTTGGGAGTCAAGCTGGCACCTCGGCGTTTCGTAAAAATCTACTGCCAATCATTAGCGGGCCAGAGTTCCGCTGTGGGGAACCTCTTACCGGGAAAAAGCCAAAAGACAAACAACAACAACATTAGTGCTGCTCCCGGTGTGCAGAGTCAGACTCCAAATTCAACAAACAAATAGTTATTAATAGAAGACAGAATTTGGACAGCCTACACAAGTTCATCAATAACTGTCACCACTTGTGTCACAAATTCTATATACCAAAGCAACTTATTTTCAGCTGTCTTCCCACTGTAGTTATCATTATAAAAGCCAGAATGATGGAAACAATGCAACAATCATTTTTGTAGCTTGGAAAGACTGAGTGTATCCTTTAAAACATACACAGAGCTTTTCCACCTTTTCTGCTCTTTATATCGTAGTCTCTACTTATATCTGTTTGCAGTTTCATCTGTCTGCTCTACAAAGTTCAATAAATTTCTACATTCTTTTTTACATTTCAAACATCTCAACTATGCCACTTGCAGGATAGATCTGCTGGTTCCCGGTTCAACTCTGCCACTTGCACAAACTCGACAAAGACATGCATGGAAATGAAAGAGGTCAGACACTGCCAAGTCCTGTCACATTGCACAACAATGAATGAACTGTACTAACAAAGTATCCCTAGCTGCTTCTCTCTTTTTACACACACACACACACACACACACACACACACACACACACACACACACACACACTCTTTTTCTCTCAATATTACTAGAAAAAGATAGCTCACTGTTAAAAGAGCTCCAACTGTGCAGGCATGCATACGTTACACATTTTTTAAAATTGTTTGTCAATTGCCACTTACCTGGAGGTCGAGCGGCTTCAGCCTCCAGATGAAGAAAATACATTTTGTCATCTTTCCAGTCCTGAAAATCTTGACACAGGTGGACTGGGTGCACTGCTGGACTACAGACTCTGCTGTAGAAGATTCAGAAAGCAAAGAAGGGGAAGTTTGGAATTTAATTTTTGTGCACAGGTTAGCTCCTCCGCTCACTGCTCCTGGAATTACTAGAAGTGATTAAGCTGTTGTCATCACCCATGCCCCTGCATGTTGATGACATTGTGGATATACTGGTGATGTGCAGTGATGTCAGCAGAAACTATAAACTTGGGGAAAACAAATGGAAATTAAAAAATCGGGAATTGAGGGGGCCACTCGGGAATTCATGGCAGCCCATTATTTTGTCTTCAAAACAGGTAAATACAGGGGAATTCAGTACAGTTGAGAGGTATGTAGGGACTGTTTCCAGGTTTCCAGCCTGGTGTTGAATATGCAGATTATGGCAGATGCACTTCAATGTTTTTCAGTTATATATTCAACCATGAAATGTAAAGAGATTATTTATTAATTATCCTGACTAAATATTTTGATTATAGAATCCTACCTCCTTGCTATTATATGCTATCCTGTAGCTTGTATGTAACAACATATTGAAGTCCCCTGACAAAATGCCTTAGGAAGATTCACACAGTGGCAACCTTTATAAAATACAGCAAGAATTATATTCCAAGCACCAAAATATTTAACTGTCATAGCTGCAACCACTAATTGTAGTCATTCTATATACTTTCAATGTAGGAATATCTTCATGAAGGAAAAATGCGAAACCTGCAAAAGCAGAACACACGCACAACACATACACACAAATACATTTATATATACATATATCATGTGCCTATACATTGTGTGTATGTGTATGAAACAATTTGTATCGTCAGTTGTTGTCTTGGGCAAAGTATTTTGAACTTGTCCCAGTACATCACAATAGCAATTGTTAAAGTGTTCTACAGCTGACTTTCATTTTACTGACTAAAGTGCAGTTTTGGTATATTTGTTTGGCTATGACTGTACAACAATTGACAGTATATGTAAGGAAAGAGTTGTGGTGGCAAAGCCCCTCACATACATTTTCTTGTTATTTATGTTTACATGTTTTAGATGTACCAGAAAGAGTTCGTATTCAGCAATTTCAGGTTCATGTTAATGAAATGGTGGTATTCTTTTTTTTAAAGTAGCAGTTTTGTTTTGCTTGTTGGCAATCATTGCATAGACTGGTTCTGTTGAAACAGTGTTTGTGGAGTACAGTATTTTGGTAGTGGACATTGTTTTTTTGACAGCTGGATTTTTGATATATTAGTACTGTCAATCACTGAATTTTCAATGCACTGTGACTGACAATGTTTCCTTTAAAATTTTGTGTTGTTAATGTTGTGCAATCAGATGTAGAGATTCTAGGAGAATCTCAGCTAAATACTTGGTCAGAGGAAACCTTAGAGGTGCAGGTATGACAAAGGGGAAGTTGTGGAAAGTCCCGCACTTCACACAAACTCCTCGGTAAGACCCTATAGCCTCAGGCTCTTACTCGCACGGTTCTACTTTCTAGCCAATGAGCTTTCCCAGGGCTGTCTTTCTCCAGCTTCTGTAAGCTTATTTGCAGCATCAATGGAACGCCTCCTCAGCCAGACACGACATGACAGTGTGTCACCCTGTTATAATGTGTTTTTAACACAAGCGCGCATTTGTGTGCCTGAGAGAACATTCGGGTTTTTACAAAGCAGTCTGGTCCAGATCTTATTTTCAGCGCACAATTGACTCTGCTTCTGCTATCCCCATTGCAAATCCTGATTCCTTATAGGCATTGATAACACACCATTTTAGAGTACAGTACATCTGGACTAACGGTATATTTTTCAGTCAGCCTTCTTACAACAATTCACACACAGTCACCTGATGACCCAATATATCCTAATAAAACATCTAATTTTGGAAGATAATGATGTAATACACACACAAGCATAATACCTGTGGCACGTTTTGAAAAAAAAAAAAAAAAAACACAGTAAAACTGTGCACAAAACCGAATCACCTAGTAGATTAGTCCTGATTTGGAGGCAAAGAATAAAGTTCACTCAAAGTAGCTCTGTACCCCTCGCTATAGCGATTACAAAGGCAATTTTTGCTAACTTAAAAATCCATGATGCATCATGCAGACAGTTGGTTAGCAGTAAGAACTTAGCCTTGACAACTTAAAAAAGTGCCAGATATGTTTGAATACAAATTACAGTCATATGAAAACGAGTAAGTTTAGTACAGAAGGTGCAGGTACAGTAAAAAAAAGAACTCATTGTTAACCAGGTTTGTATATTTAATAAATAACCAAATGCGTAAATAAATGCATAATAATGAAATAATCGCTTTTTGATTGTTTCAGTGCTGTCAGAATGATCATTGCTGTAAGTGAGCTTGCAGATGTTTTTTTCTAGGCTGAGCATTTTTTGTCTGCAAAAATAATAAACAATAAATTGAAAAAAAAAGAAACTATGTTAAAATAACGGAGTCAAATGCAAATCAGGTTTTCCACGATATACACTGTACAATGAAGTGCCAGTGCAACGAGTTTATTTTTTCCACACAAAAATTCCTTCTGGGCTCACAATAATTCCTGATAGTTTTAAGAAATGCAAGTCTGATTAAGTGTTAAATGCCTTTTAAGGCTTCTTCTGTACTAGTGTCATGTAAGAATGTTGCATGCTATATTTGCAGGCTTTTGTCTTAGTCTAATCAAAATAATGAATGTTGAATTTCTGGACCCAAAGCTTTTAGTTTTAAGCCAGGTTTCGTTGTAGCCCAGGAGTTCCAGGCTTGCAGTAGAGTTGTATTGTATTACTACTTTATTTCAAAATGAAGAAACTCTTAAACTACTTTTTTCAGTTCTGGCAGATGTTTGTTACCTTTAACACTGTGGAGTGTTTTGGATGGTGAGTAAATGAGTTAACACGAATGTGTGCTGTAATCTCCTTGGATCTGTAATGTACTGTAAAACTAAATGAAGTGTACCACATGACTGGCAGCTTCCTGGGGCTGATTTGATAGTAGCATTAAAATTGTGTGCTTAATATGCAATATTTAACTTCCAGTTTAGGCAAGAAACCAGTGACCCAGTCTAACAGGGCTACACAGGGACTATGGTACTCCATCATTAACATTTTATTGAAGGAAGTTCCTTGTTAGCAACTAAATGTAATTACAATCTAAATGAATTGGTTCTCTTAAACGTTGAATAAGGATTCTTTTATTTTAAGGTAAGTTTTAGGTTGGGGAGTATTATTTTTGGCAGACATTCACTGTCAAAGGTAATTTTGCCCATAACTGTCCTAAAGATGAGGGTGGGCCTTCTCATGATGCATATCTTACAAGATTATCTTTTTATGGATTAATAGTTTACTACTGCTTGTTTATGTACTGCACCGCTACCACATTGTTGCACTGTAAAGCCCATTCTTGCCCTTTTTGAGAGGTGATGCAACTTTAGGAATAGCATCTCGCTTAACTGGAGAAGCCAGGTATGTTTGCAAAATGCTACAAGCTGGATAGAATCTCCAAGACCTGTTTGCCTTTGTCAGTAGTCCCAAAAGCCATTCTTTAGTGAGCCCCTGCCCCCGATTGGTTGCCTGGACCCTCGCCTAGTAGTAGAGAAGGGTGGACCAGACCATGTCAGATTTGAAAGTTTTATATAAATGGATTTCCAAGGTCATAGCTGGTTCTCCTGTATTACAGTTCCGGCCCACCTTCTCCCATCCTGGCAGATGGAGGGTGGGTATAGAATGTATGTGTCTACTGGGAGTGAAATGTTTGCTCAGAATACCTTAGTCTGATCTGAAGAGGAAGATGGAGAGCAGGGGATTATGGCTTAAGGGGGGGTTGTATTTGTTCCGTAGCAGCTTTGAGCTCAAACTACAGTCTTAGCAGTAGAGGAGGATGAACAATGATTTCAGTTTCTGCCCACCTTGACCTGGCAAGGGGACGTGAAATGTTTTTGTGTTGTGTGAGATGCATTTTAAAATGGAGTGCAGGAGATTATGCATAACGGGAAGAGATGACACCTGGTAAAGTTTAATGGTGCTATGCCAGTCCTAGAAGCAGAGGAAGATGAAGTATGACCATTCATATCCAAGTATATAACTTAAGTGCTTTTCTTGGTAAATAGGACTCTATCTGTCATGCCATGTAGACCTTAATGATTGTTGGCTCTGGAAAAGCCTACATATATAGCAACTGTTTGTACCTGTGACGCTGTTCTTTCACACTGTGGCTATCAAATTGTTACAACTCTGGGGTTGTAATTTTACTATGAAGAGAGGAGTTCAGTTTTCTTTCTCTCTTACATGGGCTGTACAGACTGGAATGCCCATGAAATTTGATATGCAGGCTAACTGATACAGTGACGGTGAGAAGAGTACTTGAAAGGGACCTGCAAACAAAATCTTGTTTCTTAAAAAGTCAGTTGTTTAAATTCAGGACGTGTTTTGCAATTGAAAGTGTTCAGTTCTGTGCCTAAAAAAGAAATCGGAAAAAACAAAGAACTCCGGGGAGGGGAAGTAGCTGGAAAGTATTGACTTGTTGCCAGCGTAAAATGTGTAATATCAGTCTAAGCATTGGGAGTTAGCTAGTCAGTATGTGTGTCAAGTGATCTGCATTTCTATACCCTGCTACTTGAACTATGAGCAGTTAATGTCCACCTGACAGCTCAGTAAACAAATATTGCAGCCAGCGATTCCGAATTTAAGAATTTATTCTGAGCATTTCCGTTGTAACTAAATGGAAAGGGCATTTGAAATACCAAAGACTATAAACCCAGTAGGTCCAAAGAAGACCTTCAAGTGGAACTGGGGGGGGGGGGGGGGGGTAAGCGTTTATTGTGGCAAGATGTTTAGTCAAGAAAAGGAAAAAAAAATCCAAACTCCCAATCCCATGCATCATCTAGAAGTACATATTAGTAATAACTACATGTTGAGCTGAAGGATGTTTTTTCTAAATGTTAATTATATTTTTGCCTACAGTGGTCTTTAGGCAATTTTGCTGAAACCATATTAAATGGAATTTACTTGCTGTGCCATCATATAATAGCCAAAGGGTCATATATTCCAGTGGCATAGATTTGCCTCCTTAAATAATGATGCTAAAAACACAAACTTATAGCTTGTTCGAGTTTTATTTGCCATCAATGAAAAATGTACTATTTCTTAGATTTAACTTGCATGGTAACACAAAACTTGGGCTAAAACTGCAATTAGATTAAAAATGCTGTCTAGCTGAAACTGTGCGTTTCTGTAACTAATCGGTGTTTAACAATTCCAGATTTGTTGGAGTGACCTGCTGGTTGACTCTGTGCAAGAGCCACTAGTATAGTTTTTAATTTGTCTTTGAGCCGGTCTGCAGGGATTCTTGTGTTCCATTTATAAGCCTTTTGAAATATCAGCAAAAAAGTTTTTTTCTCTGACTTGCTATTGGATTATACGGAAAAGCAAGTTTGCTTTTTGACTTTCATACCCAGTAAATGGAATATAGGCAAAGTTATTCTGGAGTTGAAGGGATGATGCCAGACCTCAGTGGTGGCTCTATTCAGTTTGCACAGAACAGAATAAACATAACTTCAGGTAGTTTTGAAAAGTTTCTACCCTACCACATGCACGCACATGCTTGCATGGCAGAACAGAAGAGGCAGAGTGTTTTGTTTGGCACAGTATTGGCAGAACACTTTGTCAGATGTGTTGCTGTTTGCTAGAAGATAGATTTTGCAGACTTGAATGTTTTGAGGTTCTACTGGGATATTTGTGTAGTCTGAGACAAGAGACTTGAAGCAATTGTGAACCTGCTCTCTGTCCCCCTTACAAGGAATCTGAGCTATGTACAGATTTGATGCGTCTTTGCATCGGCTGCTTTGTCCTTACAAATTTTAAACTGTTTAATGCGCACAATTTATTTTCAGAGTTTTGGGGGGGGGTGATGATGATGATTGTATTTCCAGAGTGATATGTTCAGTGAAATCCATTGTGCTGCGTAGGAGATGAGCACAGTCTTTGACTTCATATAGTGTTAGCAACCTTATAGTCCATGTAGCATATATTGGTTTGGAAATGGGCAGCTACAGCAGTGGAATGGTACCCAGCATTGCCATCTGCCAGAAAGCTATGCAGCGAGTAACCTAGCACACTCTCACTGAGGACATTAAGGAAACCTTTAGTAAGTTATAGTAACTTGTGTGGGTTCCTATCGCGTGATCGAAAATTTTAAACAGCAAACGTGTATTGAATGAACCCGATTGGTCAAAATGTCACGCGCGTAACACAGAAATTGCAGTAGGGAACATTTTCCCTTTACTTCAATGCAGTGCGATCTCGGAGTAGGAATATTTAAGTAGCGTGGGTGTGGGGGGCTTGCCCCCCTGCCTACAGCATTTTGGTAAGTATAGTTTTTTTTATTTTTATTTTTTTTTATTATATTTTCGAAATTTCAAACATCACTTATATGGTGTTGACCATATGGTGTTTGATGTTTGAAACTTTTGAAAATATAATATAGACCCACTTGTGCTAAGCTGTGCCAAAAACAGGACATATGGCGTCCTGGGAAGGTCCTTCCCAGGACACAGGACACAGATGGTCAAATCCAGGACATCCTGGGAAAAACAGGATGGTTGGCAACCCTATCCTCTGCTTGGGAAGAACCAGAGATATGGTGGTGGACAACATTCACCAGCCTAACCAAAGCTGGGGAACTGAAAACTGTAAGGCATTTCCAGAAACTTTTGTCTAAAGCAAACTTATGCTGTGTTTTCATTTTATGTTTAATACCTCACTGAAAATAAACTGTACTAAACCTAAAATACTGTCTCCATTGTGTGCTAAATACTACACTGGTGGTTTTCATTGGGCAAAATTTGCTTAATATGCCAAATATCAATACTATTTCATTCCTACTTTGCAGCAGGTGCACATACATTTGATGTTAATTTCTCTGGTTTACTATTATCTAGTCAACACATAAAAGACAGCTTTCCTGAAATGTTGACTAAAATGTTGAACACGGAATGTTGAGAAGGTCACAATGTCGCAAACACACTTCCTGATGCGAATTTGACCTTTCTCGACATCTGTAGAATCCAGTCCTACTCAGGACATGTGACGTGATGATATTGCAGGGAGGCAATATCATATCGGGTAAATTTCCCGATCCCCACTGTATTGTGATCTCTAGTTACAAAACTGACCTCATCTGTGTGAATGCACTGTGCAATCGCTGAATCGGGACTTGTACAACGGAATGATCGGCAACACTGGTCGGCCATCTGTAATTTCACAACCCGTGGTCGCCGATCCTTCCCTCAAAATTTTAAATGTATAACAATTTTTCTACATGAAAAGAGAGAGATTTTTTTTTTTTTTTTTTGTGAGTGAACTGTCACCCTTTAATCAGTCAGAATGTAGAAATTTATGAAGGCTATGGTGTGAGCCAGCAAAAACCTAAAAGTCAGAACACAATGGCCATTCAGTAGAAGATTGAGTCTATGGAAGAAAACAATTAATCAGCCTCCAGAAATAGATATACATGGCAACTATTGTGCCAACCACTTCAAAAGTTGCCCCACCTCTAACGAAGCTCTGCATACAGACAGACAGACACTGAAATATATCTTACTGCTTTTTTTAGGTATGCCACCCATGACAAGTGTGCTCAGTCATACAGGGGCAAAAGCTTGCCTTCTCAGTTGGCAGGAAAGGCACTCAAAACATACATGAGCATTGAAGGTAGAGATTTTTTGGACTATCACAAACTAAAAAGACTGCATGCTGTGGCTTATGTGAATCATGAAACACCATAAAGATTTATAAATGTATATTTTAACATCAGTAATATAGTCACAGTACACGTTTGACCTAAAACATGTTTTAGACTTATGGCTAAAACCATATGTAAATAGTAAAAGCAAATAGTAGTAGTAGGCATTGTTCAATCCCAAAGGATCATGGGTTTGTAACTGTATTGGACTTATTTGAACAGCGTCTTTTGTGGCTGTGCAGTCCAATTCAGGAATGGCAGTCCTTTCCACATATTGAGATTGAGCAATAGTAGGCAGATGTCAGTCTGGTATCACAAGCATGGATCTTCCTGAGGGCTGTTTTATGCTTTGATCTTCTTGACAAAGTGGTTTCATACATAGTGAGAGCCTCCTTCACTTCCCATTTCCAGGCATACTTGTCTGAGTTGAGAGAATGCCAGGTGTTAATGCTGATGGAGCTAGCACCGAGGTCACACTTGCATATGTCTTTGTAGTGCAATTTGGGCCACTCTTGGCCTCTTTCCAGACTCCAGCTGTCCAAAAAGGAGATGTTTCTGTCTTCAACCATCCATTGTGTGTGAGACATGACCCAACCAATGAATACGTCTCTGTTTCAGGAGGGCGAACATGGAGGTAGTACCCATCCTCTCAGGCATTGTGCTGTTGGGGATCTTGTCCTGCCATGAGTTACCAAGTATGCACCTAAGGCAGTGCATATGGAACACATTGAGCTGCTGCTCCTGTTTTGAGAGCAGAGTCCATGTTTCACTGGCATATAGTTATGTTTTTAAAACACAAGCTGTGTAAACCTGCACCTTGATGTGCACAGTGAGCTTATTATTAGCCCATACTCTCTTTGTCAGTCTGGAAAATGTTCTGGTGGCTTTTCCAATACGCTTCTTGATATCGCTATTAAGTGACAAGTTGTCAGAGATTGTAGAGCCTAGGTACATGAACTCATGGACAACCTCCAGCTCATAGTCACTTTCCATGATTGATGGCTCATTGCCCACATTTTGGCCCATCACCTTAAACTGATTGTGAGGCCAAATTCCATACGTGCATCTTCAAAGTGAGCCATGAGCAACTGAAGTTTCTGCTGAGTGCGAGCCACAAGAGCTGTGCCATCAGCGAACAGGAACTCCCTTAGATACTTCCTAAGCACCCTGTTCTTCAATCTAAGCCTTGACAGTTTGAAGAGGTTGCCTTTCATTCTGTTTGGAGAAAGATACCCACTGTAGCAGTTCCAAAAGAAAATTTCAGCAGAACTGAAAAGAAGATACTAAACAATGTTAGCCAGTACACTCCCCTGCTCCACTCCACTAAGAATCTTGAAAGGTACAGATATGGATCCATCATACATGATGCCCCCCTCATTTATTTCATGGAAGGCCCTGATAATGCTAAGCAGAGTTGGAGGACACCCGATCTTTGCCAGAATCACAAACAGACTTTTCCTGCTGATGAAGTCGAATCCCTTGGTCGGATCAATGAAGGTAATATACAGAGGTTTGTTCTGCTCTCCGCACTTTTTTGTAGTTGTCTAACATAGAAAACCATGTCTATAGTAGACCATTTAGCTCTAAAGCCACAATGAGACTTGGGGTAAATTGTCTCTGCAACAATGTGGAGCCCTTTCAGGACAGCATTTGCAAACAGCTTCCTCATGGTTCAGAGAAGGGAGATGCCATGATAGTTGCTGGAATCACTTTTGTCACCCTAATTCTTATAGATAGTAATTATATTAGCATCCCTCATATCTCGTGGTACACTATATTCTCACCAGTATTGGCAAAGTATTGCATGTAGTTCTTAGATTAGGATGTCATTGGCACATTTAAGGATTTCTGAGGGAATACCATTTTTTCCAGGGGCTTTTTCAGAAGAGAGTGCTTTTAGTGCATTGTTGAGTTCCTCCAAGGTGGGCTCACCATTGAGTTGAGTCATAGCTGGCAGAGACTCAATGGCATTCAGGACTCTCTCCGTAACTATGGTCTCTCTGGCATACAGCTGCAAGTAGTGTTCTACGCAGCATTCCAGCTGCTTGGTTCTGTCCTTCAAGACCTTGTCTGTGGCTGACTTAAGTGGGCTGATATTCCTTTGTGATGGACTGATGGCTTGCTTAATCCCATCATACATTCCTTGCATGAACTATTGTGGCAATTGAGACTTGATGCTAAGGTTAAGTCTGGTCTCAATTAATGTGTTTCCTTACAGCCTGTTCTTAAACTTAGAGCTGCTAAATTGTAGAATAATTATGATAGTACTGTTTTTTTTAGGTATGCAATTTGTATTTTTATGTTCTGTATTAGTTTAGAACATATACATTTGCAGGATGTTTTTGTGACATTGTTATTTTTAATGTAATGATTATTAGAGTTTTGGTATAGTGTCAAAACATTTATATTTGGTGCAGTTTTTGTTTTTCTGTGTAAGTTTAACTTGATATTTTGCTTTTGGAATGTACTTGTTGCAGCAGGATTATACACTCATTGTTATTCAATTAGTTTAATTTGATTAAATTACCTAATTGGAATTAGTATTTTACTTTAGGTCTATATAAACAAGGTTTTATCTAGCAGTTGTTAGTTCTGAAGAAGTCCAGGGATGGACGGAAGTGCTTAACTATTTTGTGGTTTGTCTTAATAAACCTTTTTCCACCGGATCAGTTGCATGCTTTGCTGACTATGATACTTTTGTGATTATAACGTCCATGGCCTGCTGAATCTTGAAGCAAATTGGAGCCAGTAATCATTGCACATCACCGAGCTACCTGCTACGCTTGACTCTGAGCACACCAGAGTGCCTGCAAATTCTCCTCACTGGGAGAGGACCTGTATGCAGATAATGGCTGTCTCTTCTTTTCAATCAGGGGTGCCAGCACTTCAGTGTGGGCTTCAAACCAATAAGCACAGTTGACTGTCTTCTTCTCAAAGATAGATATGGCAGTGTTATAGATATCATCCGATAATTTTCCCATTCCTTGCTGGTGTCAGTACCATCCAGGTAGGGCAACGCCTCTTCAAATGCTTGAACAAACTTGCATACTTTTGCAGAGTCACGAGTCTTGCTTGTATCAATGCGTGGCCTACCTTCCTTTTTAGAGTGAAAGAACCTTTATGTCTGGATGTTCACCTTACAACACACACGAAATTGGTCAATATCACAGTCTGTGCTGTGGTAACTGAGTGTTATCCAGACACTACCTAAACTGCTGCATTTGGTGTGGACAAGGTCAAGTTGGTGCCAATGTTTCAATCTTAGGTGTCACCACGAAACTGTGTGCTAAGGCTTGACATTGAAGAAGGTGTCGGTTATGCAGAGGTCATATTGGGAACAAAGTTCGAGGAGCTGCTGTCCGTTTTCATTCATCTTTCCTCTTCCAAACTGTCCCAGGCAGGATGCTGAGCTGTGATGGTCACTGCCAACTCTGACATTAAAGTCACCTAGAATGAATAATGGTTCATGGGAAGGGACTTTGCTGATGGCAGCACTAAGTTCATCACAGAACTTGTCCTTGGCTTCCTAGGTAGATGGTAAAGTAGGAGTGTAGATGCTGAAGATGTTGACCATGGCCACTGGTGTTTGTAGCTGAAGTTTCAACATTCTCTCTTTTCCCATATTTGGTGGTATGACTGAGCCAACAAGGTTGTTTCTGATTGCAAAACCAACACCATGTTCCCTGTCTCTTCTGGAAGCACCCCATGCCAGAAAAAAGTAAAGTCCTTCACCCTGAGTCATCCAATGGATAATAGCCTTGTTTCCTGGAGAGCCACAATGTCCATCTACTATCTACTCAGCTTGTTGTTAATGACTGCTGAGTATCACTGATGTTCTGTAGATCTTCCATAAGGCCTGGAGTCATCATCATTATGTTTCATGTGCCCAGCCTAAGGACTTGTTTATTTTGTTGCTTTTTTGTTTTGCAGATGTATGGTTAAATATCCACTAGTTGGGTATTCCCTAAGCCCCACACACCCAGTGGAGCAACTGGACCATGGCAAGGCAGCACCTATTTGGCTATTGGCTGCCCAATTTAAGGCAGATGGTAGTTGCCCAAAGAGATCAAAGGATCTATCTCACCATCAGAAGCAGCCCCTGGTGCCTTACTCTACACCAATTGAGTGCATTGGCTTACTACTGGTAATTGCTGCTTCCCGTGTTGTGTCACAGCTCACAAAGTGAAGTGGGAGTGTCCTCTCCTGGGTGCAGGTCTAGGTAAGTGAATTTTGAGGAAACAACTAATGCCCAGTAGCAGGTTTCCCTTCTCCATGCCACTGATATAATCCAAAAGGAAGGAGAAGGCCAATGGAACTAGATATCAGTGTCATAGTAGGAGTACCAGAGTGAGGTTGAGTACAACTTCAAACTGCCTTAGGGACTCCATCTCTGGATTTTTTCTTGGGATTTACTCTCAAACCCTAGTACTCACAAAGATGGGGATGCTATTCTCTCCCACCCAATATCTCCACCCTGGTAAGATCTGGTAAGTTTTGACCACAAAGTGATCTCCATTAGCATTAAAACTTTCATAGAACCCCCATCAAATTCCAAACCTGTTAAGAACTTATGTAAGGCTAGTTACCTCAAACTAACTGATAGCTTATTAAACTTCCAAACCCCTCCCAACCCAGATGATACTGAGGCCTACACTGAGCTGTACACTAAAGCACTGTATAACCACAGTCATAGCTATGCAGAGAAGGCAGTACCTTCTCCAAGTCAAACCTATGATTACTGTCAAAAATAAACCACCCTGGTGGATCCCTAGTATAAATAGGCTATTCATCAAAAGGAAAAAAATCTCCAAAGCCAAGAAGGAACAGGCAAATCAGTGCAAAAAGACACTCACTAGTCTTAGAGAACTGGTTGAAGCTGCTTAATCAAACTGTGAAGCAAAGATAGCCTCTCAGGTGAAAGATAACCACAAGGCTTGTTTTTTAATTATGTCCGTAACCTTAGGGGAAACAATCAGCAATATGCCGAATTAATCATGAATGGCGACACTTACACCCAGCCTGCAACTATAAGAAACCTGCTGGCTGACACGTTTAGTTCAAACTTCTCCCCCATTACGTCATCACACCTAAAGAAATACCCATAACCCTCCCCTTTCCAATCATTATGAGAGAACAGGTCTTTTCCACGCTGGCTAAAGCTAAAAACACAGCCTCCATGGGTCCCAACAAGATTTCAGGATACTTCTTAAATAACTTAAAACAGAATCTATCAGGGCCACTAAAAACCCCTTTAATGACAACTTCTAAATGGGCTTTGTCCCAGAGGGATGGAGTACACCAACAGTCATCTCTCTTGCACAAGTGGGATCCATCAACTGACCCAGGGAACCACAGACACATAAGCTTGACCAGTGTTATTTGCAAAGCCATGGGGGGAATTATCATGGACCTTTTCAATAATTTATATATTTTATTTTATTTAAGTTTTGTTTACTGGAATAGTTTGACTGGGCAAGGACCCATTTTCAACGGAAGCCTGAGGAGAAAAGCTCCAAGAAAATTTACAGAGAAAAATTACACTAAGAATATTACAGGGAAAATTACAATAAAAATAATTTTAACAAATGTTAGGAAAATTTCATAGATATTCACAAAACATTTCAGGTCATAGAATGCATACATTAGAGAATGATTAGTTTTAGAGTATTACATGTGGAATGTAAACGTCCTTTAAGAGTTCCAAACTTAATACAACTTAATACAAACTTAGTACAAGCTTAATGCAGTAACAAACTTAATACAGTCTATAGAGTTGAAGAAAATAGGCTGGTTGGCTTCATAACAGGAGAAAATGGGAAGGTTGACAGAAGAAAAGGGAAAGGGAAGGTAGGAGTTAGATTAGTGGAGAGTGGAGGAGAGGGAAAATGATAGACGAGAGAGTGAGGGAGAAATGGATGAACTTACGGTGAATAGGAGAGGGGACATAGGAATTAGTAAATGGTAGTAGTGGTCACAAAAGAGAAGAAAAGAATAATGACATAGGAACCCTCTAAAAACTGGACCAGACCCAATTTGGATTTGTCAAAGGGAGGTCTTGCCTGCTCAGTCTGGTACACTTCTTTGAGAAAGTCACCAGGGTCATGGATGAGGGTAAAATGGTACACACCACTTATCTATACCTAGTCAAATCTTTTGACACAATCCCCCACAAGGGGTCATAGATAAACTTACTGAGTTAGGCATAAATGCCTACATCATCAGATGGATAGCCAACTGGCTCACTGACAGGACACATGCTGTCTAGATAGGTGACTACACTTCTGATAAGACATCTGTTACTAGCAGTGTCCCACAGGGCTTATTGTTGGGAGCCCTCCTGTTTGGTATATACTTTTCTGAAGTGAAGGCCAATGTTGGGGGCCTCTGGTTGACATAGTTCACTGATGACTGTGACCAGGAGCAATCACTAACTCCCCAAATGATGTTGGCATCCTACAAACAGGCCTAAAAATGACAAAAATCTGGTGATAAAATTATGGTCTGAGACTAAATGCTAAAAAATGCATAACCATACAATTCAGTAAATCAGATATCCTTGCAAATTATAATATTGATAGCACACCCCTAAAAGTAGACCCAGTGGTGAGGGACCTAAAAACACAGATAGATAGTAACCTAAACTTTGAGCGCCAGGTAGCTACAGTAATGAGTAAATCCTTCTGTGTGGCTCATCTTAGAAGTAAAGGCATGGCATCAAGATCTAAGGAAGTCATAGTGCCATTGTACTTGGTCCTCATCAGACCCATAATTGAGAACAATGCTCCCTTCTGCACATATCTAATCAGGCACTTACACCAAATGGAGTGTCCCTAGAGGATTCTCACTAAAAAAAATACAACGCGCAAGACACATGTCTTATGCAGACTGAATAAAGGCCTTATCATTTTACTATGTCTCATATTGTTTACTGACAGGGGACATATGACTGACCTACAAGGCATTCTCTGATCCAGCCCTGATGGAAATGGTACAAATTTGCAAGAAAAAGTATACAAAGGTAATGTATTCCATGGACATGAACCTTATTTCTGACTGCAACAGAACTTGCTGGAGATAAGGATTCGTATCCCAAAGGCTGCCTCATCTATGGAATAAACTTCCCACCTTCATAAAACAATGCGCATCCCTCACTCTCTTCAAAAAGAATTTGGATAAATGGATGGGGAACTGTAAATTTACTTCTGGGGTACTGCTCATGTCCCCTATGTAAAATGACTCAGGGCTCCAACACTCAGAGACCCACTACCCTGATACTACCCCATCTCATATCTGGGAATTAAGATATAATATTGTCATATCCTGAGTATTATTGGCTAGGATTGTAAAGACTCTTGTGCCATTAGCCTAATAATCACCTATGAAGCTAAGATATAAGAGAGGTGCTCCAAGTTTCAGCAGGATTAACTCCATTTAAGTTACTTATGGAAGACATCCCTGAGACTAACTGGGCATAGCAATGGAGACTTGAGAGGAACATAAAATTTCATTTAAACATGTAGTAACAGATGTCACAGCTTTGCAGGATTGATTAAAAAGAGATACAATGGGGGAGGTACAATAAGAATGCTAGTTCAAAACTTGGGGATAAAATGTTAGTGTTAGCACCCTACATTAAGAATTAATTCCTAGCAAGATGGAAAAGTACCTTTGAGGTGTTAGAGAAAATATACAAAGTGAATGATAAAGTAAGGTAGACTGGCAACACAAAAGAAGAGTAGAGCAAACATATCACATAAATGCATTAAAACCATTGAGGGAGTCTAAAACTTCTGTAGTCAGCCTCAGTGGTGAAGAAAATACCAGTATGGTACCATGAAATTCCACCCCTGCTGTTCATATAGACACAACTTTGTCTAATACCCATAAACAAAAAGTGAAAAAGTTGTTACTAAGAAATGAAGTGTTTTTTTTTTTTTCTGAAGTTTATAGGGTACCAGAATCCCACAGAAACACAATAAGTAAAGAAGTAAGATGTTCATAGGTTCATAGGTTCATAGGTTCATACTAGGCTATCTGCCCGAGGGCATTTATAAGCCTAGCCCATTGTTTTGTGGCTTACGCCACCCCTTTAGTATGGGGAACTATACCCATTATTTTGCTGTGCCTCTGTCGAGCAGTGACACTGAGGTAATTCCTGGGGTATATCTGCGATCTCCCATCCATTGGTCAAGATTTCTCTTGAACAAGGCCAGCGAGGTGCTCTGCCTCACATGTACCGGGATTTTGTTCCACAGCATAGGGAGTCTTTGGGTGATGAATCTATCTCTCCAGCATGTCCTATTAATAGCCGTGTCGAGGTTTAAGTCTCCGCCCTTGTGGCTCTGATGGATCTAGATTTTTGAGGTGAAGCATATTCATCAAATCTGGGTTTGACATGGCCTTGTATGTTAGGCAAAGGTCACCTCTGAGCAAGTGGCGACTGAATAGAGCTGGAGTTCTTTCAGTCGGGCAGCATAGGACAGATTTTTGAGACCCTTTATCCTTTTGGTGAGGAACTTTGTGGCCTCTCCAGCTGCTGCAAGTGTCGGGTCAGATACATTCGAATGGGGCATTGTACTCAATCATTGGTCTGATGAGTGATGAGTAAAGGAGACTATGACCTCCCTTGATCTAGATGAGAATCCCTTCATGATAAGGTGGGCAATGTAGAAGGACTTCCTAACTACTTTAGCTACATGGGTGTCGAATGACAGACTACTATCAACCTGGGTCCCCAGGTCCCTGATAACTTCTTCTGTGCTCAGTGGATTGCCACCTATTTGGTAGCTATGGGTAACCTTGTTTTTCCCGAAGGGTATGACTATGCATTTTTGGCATTTAACTTTAGGCCGTGGCTCTGGCACCAGTTATCCGTTTCTGTGAGACCCTTCTGAAGGATATCTGTGTCAGATGTGTTTTCTACTATGGCCCAGTTTGCAGTCATCTGCAAACTTTGTCAGCCATAACCCTCCTGTGTTTGCTTGTACTTGGAAAAGTAGATGCCAAACAAGAGTGGGCCCAGGACTGAGCCCTGTGGGACACCACTTGTGACAGGCTTTGAGTCTGACATGGCGCCAGCAACTCTGACCCTGTGGGTTCTGTCACTCAGCCAGTTTGCAACCCATCTTGTGATGTATGGGTTAACATTTAAGCTGATGAGTTTTTCAATGATACCCGAGTGGGGTATTGTATCGAAGGCCTTAGCCAGATCAAGGTAGGCTGTATGGACTGCCTTTCCCTCATCAATGGCTTTGGTGACTGTTTCAAAAAAGTCAACCAAGTTTAAAAGGCATGATCTGCCTTTGACAAAGCCAAACTGGGTTGGATCCAAAGTCTGCAAATTCCCTATGTCTTTATTTATGAGGTCCATTATGATCCTCTCCATGGCTTTGCAGATAAGGCTTGTCAAGCTAATGGGCGGTAATTTCCAGGGTCTGTGGAGGCACCGCCTTTGTGAAGTGGGACCACAGTTGCAGTGCGCCACTCCCTGGGTACGTATCCAGAGGTAAGACTTTGATTAAACAGCTGTCCTAGCTGTGGGTTTAATTCCTCATTGAGTTCATGGAGCACACAGCCGGGGACACCATCGGGTCCCATGGATGCTGTGTTTTTTGCTTTGGAGAGAGCAGTTCTCACTTGGGCGCTGGAGATGTTTGGGGGGCTGCACTCATTTGGTATAGATATCTCTCCTTTGGGGAGGGGAAGTTTGCACTGAACCTGTCAGCCAGTATGTTGGCAATGTCTGTAGGATCAGTAATCTTCACATCATTTTGAACTAGTTCTGAGCATATCTGGGAGTTTCCTCCTAGGTTTCTAACATAGCTAAAGAAGGCCTTATGATTGTCTTTTGAGTCTTTAGCTATTTTTCTCTCGAAATTTGCTTTGGATGATTTTATGAGAGCTCTTAGTTTTTTACTTATAGTGATCAAGGGTGTTTTACCTTTTAAGGATTTTGCTCTATCTTGTAGTAGCTTCCTCCTTTTGTTGTAGAGTTTGTTTATGGCTGGGGTCCACCAGACTGGACGCTTGCCTTTGGTACAAAGAGTCTTTGTTTTGCTTGGGATTGCCTTATCCATGCAGTCCTGCAGGTGCTGGTAGAAGGCGTTTGTAAGTGATTCAGCGGCTTGAGTATTGTTTTCCGCCGGCTCGGGGGCCTGAAAGGAGACCACACTAGTCTTTAGAAGTGTGAAGTCGGCTTTTGAGAAGTTCTTTACTGTAGGAAGGATACTTAAACTGGGTCTTATTGATGAATCCCAAAGTCAATGGGATAATCTGATTGTGATGACCCCTAAGCAGGTGAAGCCATAACATTTTTAATGATTTCTGTTAATTAAATGAGATATCCATTTTTGACACTTATCCAGTGCTCAGGAAGGAGGAGCTCATGGAGAGCCTAGGCAATGTAAGGTTTTTGATCCCTTTACATTTGACCAGAAGGTCCTGACAGATCCTCACTCCCCCTGAAGCTAAACAGAAGACATTATTCTCTACCACTGATTTTATTATACTGTCTTACAATTTGGACTTTACAGAGCACCTGCCACTTTTCAAGGGCTCATGGATAAAGTTCTGAAACCTTGGATCAGGTACTCAGCTGTGTACTTTGATGTAGTCATCCACTTAGGAGACTATGGGTTACATTTAACCAAAATGGAAGTTGTACTAGAATCTTTAAGACAGGCAAGGCCTACTGTTAATGTTAACGAAAGACCTGGTGGTGGACAAACTACACCCAAGCTGGGGAACAACAACTGAGAACTATAAGTCATGTTTTGAAGAAGTCATAAGAGAATGTCACAAAAGTGTTATCCTGAACATATTTTGGAAAAAAAACTAGCAAAGTCAGAAAATGTAATATTTAACATTCTAAAATTTAACAACAACTTTATATCTGCTTATATACTGCCAGTAGAGCAATGCAGAATGTCATTAAGAACAATTTGATGTTAGCTGAAAGTCTTGGAAATAAAAAATATTATTTTTTTATAAGAGGGCGTAAAATCTCAGTAAATATTTCAAAATGGGAATACATCGTATACCTAAGAGCAGTAATGAAAAATGAGGTGCATTTATATGTGGATGATTCATGAGAGTGACTTATTTGTTTATTCATTCTGAGTCTAGCCTTGGGTTTTGTCCTAGACAGTATACTGAAGTACAACCAAATACTTAATACAAGTTGCAATTTGTTAGTATTTCATATTGCCACAATAGAATGTGTTTTTATACTTGAATTAGGGGACATGCCTATGATATAAAAAATCATAAGCTAAAGAATGCATGAGCAAAACATTATGAGAAATGCACTGTAACTGATTACCTGAGGGTTCACACATTGTAGTTTATTGAAAATAATAAAGATAGTTGTGATATCAATAGCTGCCTACTTCACTGCGAAGCAAACTAGCACCTTAGATGTGATTCCTCCTGTGTATCAGGATTTAACACCAGTAAAAATACCAAATGTGCTTTTATATTAAGACACAAGATGAAACTTCAGGTTATGTGAAATGTGCTCTATTAATCTATACTGCCTTCTTGAAATGCTTTTATGATTGGCTGAGTGTACTTACCTGATGATGGCATTGTTAAGAAAATATGTTAGATGTTGGTTTTCCTTATTTAATTTGAAGAAGGATTTTTTTCTCAAAAATTGACTTCCTAAGTAAAATTTTGATGCATTTTAAGGTTTATTGTCTTGAACACTTACATGCATATTTTATGTAGTGTTGTTAAAAAGACCACTGGCTTAATTTTTCTATTAGTGAATGTGCCATGTGGCTTTGAAAATGTATTCTTCTGACTGAAAAAGATATGCCATCTAGCAACATTTTCAGTTATGTGACCTCAGATTGTGATTAGAGTAACTGGTTGCCATATCATTTAATTTCCAGCTCTCAATTTTGTCACCCTTATTTAAATGCCAGTTTAAGGTAGTAGTAGTAGGAATTTATTATTTAGTTGTATATTGCTGGTGTGACTTTTTGTCATAGAAGTTGAATTAAGTTCTCTTTGAATTCTGTGGTCACTGTTTTTGATTATTCTTTTCTTTTACAATATTTTATTCACTTAAAGCTGAATTGGATTCCTTAAATGAGTATGCAATTACCGATTTGCTAAAGCACAAATATCTTGTACTATAGCAATAACCCACGCCTGGGTGTGGATAATGCTGGATTTACCCACGGTTGGTGTGGTTTAGTCACAAGGGCGAAGCCCGAGTGGCCAAACAAAGACAACCGTGGGTAAATCCAGCATTATCCACACCAGGCGTGTTATATATATCTAATGACATTATTTAAGAAAAAATAATTACTTTTCTTAAATAATGGCATTGTATAATGCCTCCTTGCTGCCCTTCCACAGCTGTCTGGTATTCTGCGGCAGTTCTGATATACTGCGCATGCGTATGCCTACACAGTACATCAGAGCTGTGTGCAAAAGCAACGGAGAAAGCAAGATCTCCGTTGCTTTTTACAAACTGTCTCGCTATGTTAAACTAGTTTAACATAATGAGACAGCTTTAAAAAAAGCAACGGAGAATCTCCGTTGCTTTTTTTAAAGCTGTCTCGCTATGTTAAACTCGTTTAACATAGCAAGACAGTGTGAAGCAATGGAGATCTTGCGTTCTCCGTTGCTGTAAAAAAAGAGTTATAGTAATGTAAAAAAGTCTGGGCGACCGGACCTTTTTTCATTACTATAACTCTGATTTACAATGTGCACGCTGACCAATCAGCGTGCACGTTTTTGAATATTAATGGGGGGTCGTTGTATAAAGTGTAATAAAAGCTATGCATGGTGATCTGTGTTCCTTGTGTCAAAAGTTGGATGATCTGCTTACCATTGTTTGAAGTAAATCTAGACTTAATGATGATTGCACTTGTCTAATTGGCATTGCTTGGAGAACTGTTGTTTCATATATTAATGAATGAACTGGTGAAATAAATAATGTTAGGTGAAGAACAAATAGAACACATTTAGGAAATGATGCATCTATTGTCTGCAAAGATCATTCATCGCCTATGAAACAAGATGATGCCCCTGACAACTTTTGAATTCTAGATGCAAGTATTCAGCAATCTGAGGATCTGGTTTGTTTAGAGGGAAACAAAAAAAGAAAGAAAGGAAGAAGTTCATAAGAAATAACAAGGAAGAGAAAAGAAACTGATTAAGTACTGTAAAGGAAAGAGAATATGTACTAAAAAGGATACTGCTAGAAGACACAAGTTACAGGGATTGATAATATCTTTCTATCTGAAAATCTTCAGTCTACAGAAAAAGGCATAATTTTTCCAACAGAGAAGGTAGAAAAAAGAGGCAAAGGCAGGTGAAAAGGAAGAAATCAAAACTGAACGTGGAAGGATTGAAGAACATTACTGTAAGAAAAAAGAAGAGAAAGACAGATGTTGACTACATGGCTCAGGCTGTGGATTTACAATGCCAGCTGGATGAGAATTCAATACACAATAAAAACAGTGGGATTAATAAGACTAATAATGATAAAGATCTATCCTTTGTAACAACTGATAGAGCAGATATTACTGTATCAGAAGCTGTAGATTCTTCAGAGCTGGCAAGCAAAGATATTCTTGTAATTGGAGATTCAATTATTAGAGGAACTGATAATTATATTTTCAGAGAAGATAATGAACATCAGATAGTGTTATGCTTGTCAGGTGTAAAAATAGAAGATGTGAGACAAGCTTTGGAATGCCTTAATGTAAGGAAGTACAGATCTGTTTTTATTCATGTTGGTACAAATGATGTCATCTGCATGGATTATCTGACTGTTAGTATGGAACTGACAGCCCTCCTAGATAGTATAGCTTGTACTGGTGTTAGGACATATTTTTCACAAATCACCTATAGAAAGGATAGTCAGGTCACTGTGAATGAAAAGATTTTTTGGGCAAATACTTACATGGAAAAAATTACCTGTTTTAAAAAATGGAAATGTGTAGAGCATCCAAGCCTAGTTTTGGGCACACGTGTGTTCAGACAGGATGGCGTGCATTTGTCAAGTTCAGGAAAAAAAAAATTTGCAGCAGGTATTTTGCAATATTTGACAAACACTAGGCAGGATTTTTGCCAGGTTGAAAATTTAACAGTTCACATTTTATTTATTTATTTTATTTAACATTTGTTGACCGGGAATGTCCGACTAGGTTCCATAGAGCCTGTTTTCAGCGGAGGCCCGAGGAGAAATGCTCCAGATGCATGTCTTTGGAATGTGGGAGGAAACCGGAGTACCCGGAGGAAACCCACGCAAACACAGGGAGAACATGCAAACTTTTGCATATAAGTTTTAATAAATTTTGCATGCATTGAATATACATATAGCAACATTTGATGCATCTCTGATAGTTGTTAATGCTAGGAGCATTAATAATAATGTTTTTTTTTATTGGAAAATTTACTACGTTCCCATACGATTGATGTTGTTATTGTTTGTGAAATATGGTTAAAGAACCATGACTGGAAACCAGTTCTGTCAGGGTATAAATGTTTTTACTGTAACAGACATTCTAACAAAAAATCAGGTGGAGGTGTAATAGGGATTAAAGATAATTATGAGACCTGTGATTATTACATGTTCACTTATAACACCAATACTATAGACTGTGTAACAGTAACAATAAAGACAACCCTGGAATATATAACAATTGCTGGAGTGTATAGACAACTAAAGCCAAGTGCAGATGACCTAGATAGGGGAATTCATACATTTCTTGCATGAAACACAGGAGGGAAGAATAATATTATCTGGGGACTTAAAATTATCAGAAACAGACTGGAATAATATTGATTCAACAACATTAGTAAGGAAATTATTCACAATATATATTCAGGAACAACAATTGCTTCAGATTGTAAAAAAAAACTACCGGGGAACAGAGCATACTAGACATTGTTTGTGTTCCTAAAGAAATTACTCTTACTTTAAGTCAAGTTTTACCACCATTGATGTGCAGTGATCATGGGGGTTATAACGGTTAATTTGTTGCTAGATAATTCTGCCAAACTGAAATCTAAACCAATGTACAGAAGGTTAATTACAGATTATATGGAAGCGAAACAGTCACTATGTAAAACTAACTGGAATGAGTTGTTCAGTGAAAAAACTGCAGATGGAATGTGGAAAGTTTTGAAAGATAAATTGTTTGAGTGAAAAAAAAAAAGTCTAACATCAGTAACTAGGCATAGAAAATCAGGGGGATATATTTCCATAGGAACAAGATATCTGATTAAGATGAGAGACAAAAAATATAAGAAATGGAAGAGAGGTCGAACTACAACTTTGAAAACTGACATAAACAAGCTGGACAAACAGACTAAGCATAGTGTGAGACAAGATCAAGAAAAATTTGAAAAAAATGTATATAAAGATATCGAGCATAATAGGAAACCTTTTTATAGATACAGAAGATGTGGAAGGAGTAAAGACACACAAGTTGATAAAATGTATTCTCAGGTACAACAGATTATAGATATATTTACAAAATCTTATGCAAAACAGTCTGGCTCCACAAAAGGGGTAATAAGTTGTCTAGTGACATCCAGGTAACCCCAGATACTGGAATCAAATTAGATTATATTGAAAAAGAACTGCGCAAACTAGATCCAAACAAACCACAGGGAGGTAAAATTAGTAACAATGACCTGAATACACTTCAGCAAGAACTTATGGTACCATTATATTTACTATTCACTAGGTCATATAGATATGGGGAGACTCCTCAAGATTGGAGACATGTGCTTATTAAACTGTTTTAAAGGAAACAGGAGTAGGACAAACCCAGAGTAATATAGACCCTTAAGTCTACTTTCATGTTGTGAAAAAATAATAGAGAAGGTAATGTTGGATAAGTTATTGTCAGACCTGGATAGGTTGAGACTTGAAACCATATACAAGCATGCATATGTTGAAAACAGATCTATTACCACCTGTAACATGATGTTCTATAACTATATAATAAGAGCTATGAATGAAAAATTGTGTTGTGATGTAATTTATATAGATTTAACTTCCATATTTGACAGGGTCATACACAAAACACTGATCAATAAATTAGTAGATCTAGGTATTGATGTTCTCTTGATAAGATGGATAGCTGCATGGCTTACAAATAGGACATGGCAAGTATCATACAGCAACTGGAGAGGTGAAATCCTTGGTTATAGTCAGGGTGTCCCACAGGGCTCTGTCCTAGGCTCTTACTTGTTTAGATTGTATCTTTCAGACCTACATTTTTCATCTGAGGTGTTCTACTATCTATATGCAGATGACCTGAAATTAGATAAATTAGATAAACTGATTACATGTGTTACTGATAAGGCATGTCTGCAAAATAACTTGACTAAATTGACCATTTGGGCATAGGAGAATAATATACTAATAAATACATAAAAAACTAAGCATATGAGATTTGGGAGACATAAACTGAAAGGTGAGTATTTAATACAGCACACAGTGATTGAAACTGTAGACTCATTTAAGAACCTGGGTATATGGGTAGATTCAGCTATGAGTTTTTTCTAATCATATCAACCAATTGGTTAATGATAGTTATAGAACTATAGGTTGTATAAAAAGATTGCTAAAGTCTAGGAAATCAAAAATGATGAAGTCATTGTTTGTTAGTTACATTAGACCCAAACTTGAATATGGAATAACAATATGGAAACCCTATAAGAAAACAAGCATGAGTAAACTGGAAAGAGTACAGTGGAAATATAACATGGGCATCCGTAGATGTGATCATTTAAGTTATTATAAAAGACTAAAATATCTGAATTTGCATAGTGTCTCTTACAGATATCTAAGAGGAGATCTTATTCAAGTATATAGGGCATTTAGAGACAACTATCTCTGGGAATGCTTGGGGTTATCAAAAAGTACTAGAGAATCATCAGACAACCTTTGTAAGTGGATAGACTTAGAAGATACACAGATAAATATAAATGAAAAGTACAAAATAAGCAATTTATTGATGACTCAAAAAGGTTTTATAGGGAATTGGGAAACAAGGTAAAAGGAATTAAAAGATTGCCAAAAAAGAAATAGATACATTTTGTAGAAGTGTCTATGAAGATCCTGTGGAACATGACAAAGATGTTAAATGGAATGAAGAAGTAAAAGAAAGAATAAGAAGTTTAAAGGTATAGGATATGAAATGGCATGAAGTAAAAGTCAGAGTGATTGAAACAAAGTTAAGGAACACCTCTAATTGGAAACCCCAGGCCCAGATGCAGTACCTAACTTTTGGTTAAAAGTATTAACATGTTTGCATGAAGATTTAGCCATGACTATTTATATGCACACCCCGAACAGACAGCAACCTGGCTAACAACAGGAAAACAATGCTTCTACTTAAGAATGAACCAGCAAGCTACCTGAAAAATTATAGACCAATAACTTGCCTTCTGACATCATATAAACTATACACGGCAACTGATGCTGACAGAGTTTATAGTCATTTAGAAGAAAACTCAATTTTGGCAGTAGAACAAAAGTTCAATAAAACAAAGTCATATGGAACAAAGGATCATTTGTTGTTAAATAAAGTCATATTGGAGAACTATAAAAAGGGGAAGTATCTAAGTATGGCATGTACTGACTACACAAAACATTTGATAGTATCCCACTTTCATGGATAAAAGAGTGCTTAAAAATGTATAAGATACACCCTACACTGATCGACTACCTTTCAGTGACCATGAAACAGTGGCAGACCACTTTATAATTAAGCCATGATAAAGGACAAATTATTATCCTAGGGATAAAAATTTAAAGGGGGATATTCCAGGGTGAGTCTGTCACCATTGCTATTCTGCCTTGCCCTTAACCCTTTAAGCAGTGTACTTAACAGCTTAAGCCATGTCTATAATTTGGCTCCTAGAAAGCAAGAAAGTGTAAAGACTTCTCATCTTCTCTTTGTTGATGATTTAAAACTGTATAGCTCATCAGATGAGGAACTGAAAGCACAACTGTAGGTTGTCAAAACGTTTTCAGATGATATAAGAATGTCATTTGGTCTTGATAAATGTGCAAAAATAACCTTTAAGGCAGGTAACCTGTAGTACCAGGGAAACATCAGTTTGGTACAAGAATGTGATATAAAAGAACTTGAGCAAGAGGGAGTGTAGAAATATTTAGGAACTGATGAAGGATCAACAATAAAACATAACAAATGCAAATAAAACTTAGTAAGGAATATTTTAGAATATTTAAATTAATCCTGTAAACACTGTTGACATCTAGGAACAAAATCCAAGCTATAAACCAATTTGCTCTTCCTGTCCTAACTTATAGTTTTGGAGTGATTGACTGGCCCCAAAACATGTTGGCTAGAATAGACAGGAAAACAAGAAGGATGATTCATGCTCACCAAATGATTTATAAAAATCAGTGCATACCAAGATTATATATTCCCCGTTCTGAAGGAGGTATGGGCCTCCTTGAAATTGATTACATGTATAGCTCTGCAATTGTGGGACTCTACACATATCTGCTGACCTCACAAGACCCAAATGTAGTGAATGCTTTGAAACATGATTAGAATAAATCTATGATGACTTCTCAGCTTAATCTAGCATAAGCATATCAGCATCAAGCAGGAATGGAAATCAAACCAGAAGTAGATAAAAATCAGTCAGCAACTGAATGTGCCAAAAAACAAAAGAAAGAATATAGGGCGAAGGACCAGATGAAAAGACAAGAAATGTGGAAAATGCATAAATATAGTTGCAAGTATAGAAAACTTCTGGAAGAACCTCATGTTGATCAGAAGCAAACTCAGGAATGGTTAAGGAGAGGCAAATTCAAACCAAGAGATGAAAGATTAATATCGGTGGTCCAAGATAGTGGGCTACATAAACACAAAGTCCATTGAACATCTGGGAGAAACAGACAAATGCAGGTTTTGTAAAACCAAATTGGAAACAGTCACACACCTTGTTGCTGGTTGTGACATACTAATGGTAGAAGGACTGTATACTGAAAAACATAATAATGTAACAAGACTGTTGCACTGGGGATTGTGCAAACATTATGGTACTGAAGTGGCTGAAAAACACTGGAAACATGAACCACAAAGCATCATAGAAAGTGATGAAGTTTATATAACATAGGATCACCCATTACCAGCAGTTCAAAAGATAGATGCTAGAAAAACAGATATAGTGATCCATGAAAAGAAGACAAACGTAGCATTGATCATTGAAATCACCACACCCAGTGACTACAGTGTGTTGCATAAAGAGAGACACAAAGTCATAAAATATCAGGATCTACAGGCATAAACAAGAACAATGTGGAAGAAAGTTACCCAGACAGTTCCAGTAGTAGTAGGAGCAACAAGTCTTATAAAAAAGAATCTACAATCGTATTTAGATATGTTACCAATCCATGTAACCCCATACGAATTGCAGAAGGAGTCATTACTGGGCACATGTGGGTGCTGTGAAGAGCACATTATGTTCAAAGGTTCATAGGTAGGTACTAGGCTATCTGCCCAAGGGCATTTATAAGCCTAGCCAGACTGTGTCAGCTTTCGCTGCCCCATTGATTAATTAGCTGAGCCTCTGTCAAGCAGAGCCAATGAAGTGATTCCAGGGGTGTATTTTCTGTTACCCATCCACTCGTCAAGGCTTCTCTTGAAGAGTGTTAGTGAGGGGCTCTGCCTAATGTAGTTAGGAATTTTGTTCTAAAGCACGGGGAGTCTCTGTGACAGGAATCTATCCTTCCAGCATGTTTTATTTATTGTTGTGGCGAGGTTTAGCTCACTAGAGTACGTGGCTCGCAGTGACTTGGATTTCTTTAGGTGGAGCATGTCCATCAATTCTGAGTTGGATGCGACTTTGTAAGTCAGGCAGAGATCACCTCTGAGTAAGCGATATGTCACTGAGTACAGCCGGAGTTTTTTCAGTCGGGCTGCATAGGACATATGTTTGAGGCCAGTAATCCTCTTGGTGAGGTGCTTTTGTGGTTTTTCCAGCTGTTGGAAGTGTCTTGTGAGGTACATCCCAAATGGGGCATTGTACTCTATGATGGGTCTGATGAGTGACCTGTAGAGGGGCACTATAACCTCTTTATTTGTAGATGTGAACCCCTTAGTAATTAGATGGACCACATAGAAGGATAAGATTTCCTAACTACTTTGGCAATATGATTGTCAAAGGAGAGATTACTATCTACCTGGATCCCCAGATCTCTTATTACCTCTTCTGTATTACGGGGGCCGCCTATATGGTAATTCGTGGGTGTTTTGTTTTTCCCAAATGGGATGACTATGCATTTTGTGGTATTTAGCTTGAGGCCATGACTTTGACACCAGGTGTCTGTCTCAGTAAGGCCTTTTTGAAGGATGTCCGTGTCAGCCAGAGAGTAAATTATGGCTCCCAGTTTGAAGTCATCGGTGAACTTGGTTAGCCATAGTCCTCCTGTGTTGATATGAAAGATTGCAACAATACTGAATTCTTGAACTTTAATTGTACTTTGACTTCAGAATGGGGTCCATTCCCATCATGGTATTAGAAACCCAAAAGATTTGGAGAAATTAAAAAGATTCTATAGCAATGAGAAGTTCATAGGTTCATAGGTAGGTACTAGGCTATTGGCCCTAGGGCCTATATAAGCCTAGCCAAAAGGTACCCTGGTTTTTGCCACCCAAGAAAATTATTTTCCTGTGCCACTGTCGAGCAGAGCCACAGAAGTGATCCTCGGGGTGATTTTCCTATCTCCCATCCAATCATCAAGATTTTTCTTGAAGAGTGCTAATGAGGAGCTTTGTTTGATATAGATAGGTAGTTTGTTACAGAGTATGGGAAGTCTCTTGGGACAGGAATCTATCCCTCCAGCATGTTCTGTTTATTGTGGTGACAAGGTTTAGGTCCCTAGAGCGTGTAGCCTATGTTGGTAATAATCAGGTCTAGGATATTGCTGTCCCTGGTGGGGATGTGGTAAGTTGATCCAAGGCATTGGAATTTATGAATTCCATAAAACGTTGAGCACAGGAGTTGGTACATGAGTAGTTTTCCCTAACTGTACTAATTTGTTCTCTAACAGAATAGCTGATGCATGGAACAGACTACCGAATTACATTAAAGCAAGTACTAGTTTAGATATTTTTAAGAACAGCTTGGACATTTATTATGGGAAGAAGTGTTTTGGTATATTGGCAAGCTAGAAGAACTTTTATCCCTGTGCTTGAAGTATTTGTATGTATGCATGTAAGACTGCACTATAACTGTAGATGATTATGATTTAATCAGCATATGAACATTTTTTAGAGGTGAACAAAGTAAAATCGTCATCATCTCCTTTCAGCTTATCCCAGTTAGGGGTCATCACAATGGATCACCAGTCTGCTCATGATTGGTAGTAGAGTTTTACAGTGTCAAGTTGCCAGTCTGGTGCCCAACCTTCCACAGAAGGTACACACACACTCACACCTAGGGCCAATTTAGAGTGTCCAATCCATCTACTGCATGTCTTTGGGAGAAAACCGGAGCACCTGGAGGAAAACCATGCGACCACAGGGAGGACATGCAGACTCCACACAGAAATTACCCCAGCTGAGAATTGAACCAGAGAACCTCTTGCTGTGAGGCAGCAATGCTAACCACTGCACCATTGTGGCCACTCGAGTGAACACAGTAAAATGATAAACTAATTTTACTTTGTGTAGTACAGCATATTGAAGTGCACAATTCACAGGTCCTAGGATTCAGAAAAATACTCACCGCTCAAACTAATTGCCCAGTGCTGGTTGATAAATTAGTTTAACTGCAAGAAAATAAAATTCAGAGACAGTTATAGCCGCACTGATAAATACCTCATTATGAGCTCATTATCAAGTCTCTGAATTAAACACTAGCTCTGCCATACCTGATTGCACTAGTGCTCTCCCTAGTGCACACTCATTGTGTTAGTGAAGGCATCTCTATCAGACACAAACTCCCAGACATTCTCACGCACTCACTCACGTCCACTCATTAACAAACAAGCCTAGTCACACTTGGTCACACTCATGTACACACACACACACACACACACACACACACACACACACACACACACACACACGCACACACACACACAGTCTCTCTCAACTCCCTACCTAACCCTGCAAATGTGACCATCCAGGCACACACACACACACACACACACACACACACACACACACACACCATCCAGGCAGACACACACACACATAAAGGCATGCATATGTGCAACCTCATTGATGCCACTATAGACAAACACATGTACACACACACACACACACACACACACACGCACGCACGCACGCACACACACACACACACACACACACACACACACACACACACACTCCTCCCACCCCCACATCTTTGCTGAAGTTACGTGTACTGTGAGCATAGCCGGCCTTAGGCATAGGCCAACTAGGCGGTCGCCTAGGGTGCCGCTCTAGCAGGGGCACTTTTCTAGTAAACTGGATGGTGTAAATAGACCAGGATGGGGGCACCATATGGTGTTGGGGGGCGCTATGGAACCCTTTTGCCTAGGGCACCACTTGACCTAAGGCCGACCCTGACTGTGAGTGTTCTCATAGGAGTGAATGGGTATCTGCTACTTTTTACACAGCTATTTTTTTCCTCCTAAAAATAAAAGAATACATGTCTGAGCCATTTTATGTACTGTGGTCATAGATGTTTCTGTAGAAAAGTGCATGGCTAATTAACATAAGTCACTCCCCACTGATGTGTGCACTGATGTCACTGCAAAAGTGAAAACCTCAATGGTAGAGTAGTGTGTGAATCAGAAAGGCTTAGTAAGGTACAGAACGCTTCCCAGATAAGGTTTCCACATCATGCTATGACCTAATGAATTCCAGAGAAGATTTTATGGACAAACCTTAGCATATATTTTCCCATTAAAAACATACAGCATAACACTTCAAATGCCCTTTCCTCCTTTTTAGAAGAATATAAGTTGCCTATTATATGATAACGGTATTTAATTCATGGTTTATTTTATCTATCACATGAATACAGTTTTACAGGTAAGAAATGCAGCACTTGCAGTCTTATAATAGGGAATACAAAGTGCATATAAATGATAGGAGAGTATTCAAAAAGATGGCCACTATTCATGAAATACTTATTTGATTTGAGAAGCCTGAAGATGTAACTTTATTTTTTTATCCATTCTTATCCTGAATCGAATGCTAATGCTTGTGCTCTGTTTATGGTTTCAGCCTGGGTGCACAACGAAAAAAATGAGTAAACCACAAGAATCAACTGAGAGTAATAACATTTTCTGCTGAAACAAAGTTGAACACTAAACAGTTAATAATGAGTGATATCAAAATGTTCAGAATACAAATTAGAATAATATGCCTGTTTACTGTTAGTATACCTTATGAGGTCTTTATTATTCATTCTATATTTGTATTTGTTTTGTTTATGTTTTGAAGCTTTTCTCCTTGGGCTTCTGCTGAAAAAGGGCTTCTATCCCAGTCAAACTCACCCAGTTAACAAATGTTAAATAAATAAATAAATGACTACATATACATAAGTCTTTTCCCAGTTAGGAGTCGTCACAGCAGACCACCTGTCTGCTCATGATTGGCAGTGGAGTTTTACGGTGTCAAATTGCTAGCCTGGCACCCAACCTTCCCCAGAAGGCACACACATGCATGGACTCATGCCTAGGGCCAATTTAGAATGTTCAGTCCACCTACAGCATGTCTTTGGTATGTGGGAGGAAACCAGAGCACCTGGAGGAAATCCACGCAACCACAGGGAGGACAAGCAGACTCCACACAGAAGGCAGCCCAGCCGAGGATTGAACCAGAGAACCTCTTGCTGTGAGGTGCCAATGCTAACCGCTGCACCACTATGGCCACCCACTGCATATACATAAGTAAAGAAGTCAAATACAAAGAAGTAACTATGAAATATACACGTCTTTAAAATAGAACAGAATAACCTTTACCTGAGGTGGAAGCATAAAAGTTAGAAGAGAAAGGTTGTTTTACACACATCATATGCAGAGATCAAGATTGTAAAGGTACCGTTCAGACCACATGGAACAACTGAGCTGTGAATGCCTAATGAGAAGTTCTAGGAATAGTGAAATAAGGATGGTTGAACTGGTGAGGTGATGGTTACACAATTTCCTGTGATGGTTCCTGATGGGCAACAGGAACAAACTGCATCTTTGATAAGGAATAATTTAATTTAAGATCATGTCTGAATGATTCGTACAAGGTATTTTCTTTCAAATAGATAAGTAAGAATTTATCTGAAATAGAATATCCATGTCAGCAGAGAGACAATGTACCTTGCTTTAACTGACCCAGATATCTCCTGTACGGCTGGGTGGAATGGTGTGGACTTTTTCTTAATAACATTGGTCTCCACAGAACTTGGAAAGGGGGAGGTTTTCCCAGTAAGTATCCAAATTCCAATGGAGATTTGAGGAGTAGCATTCAATAAAGACACTTTGGGGGTGATGCAACAGTGCTGTAGAGTCAGGTGATCAGGAATGGGCATAAGTGATATCATGGTTGAGAGGACATATAGAGTAACAATGAAATGAAAAACGAGGACAGAAGGTCTGAGAGTAAGCAAGCAAAAAGGCCTGAGTAGTGTAATCATGCAATGAAAGGGGTACAGATATCATACGCTGAAATAATTAGCAAATCAGACGATATGGACCAGAGTATAAATATTGTGAGGGTACAGTATATGTGAATGGCCTTATAAAGTATTACAGTTTTAAAGAAATTACGTTAAAGATTATAATAATCTATTAATCTGATTTGTATATAATTATTCAAATGACAACAAAAGTGGTTGCATTTCTCTTTAAGCAATATTTTTTTGCAGGAACAGTTTTGGGGGTAGTTGCATGCGTGTGTAGTTGTAGTTGTGTGTAGGGGTAGTTGCTAAAGTGTCACTGAATAGTTTTTGCTGCATCTTTAATATAGAAGTAAAATGCATAGCTGTTTAAACAGAAATGAGGCAAAGTGCAGATTATATGAACAGCCTACTTGGGAAAAACAATGTGGTAAGTCCAAAAGAAGCAATTTCTGGAGAATTGGGTGTGCTCATAAAGCAGAAAGGGTGAATATATGATTAGCACAAAAAATGAAAACTACCCTATTTATTGAGTTATAGATGCACTTTATTTTATGCAGTATAACCTAGGGCAAATCTCATAAGAGTGATAGTTTAGGTTACTTAAGCTAAAACTGTCAAATATCTAGGGCAAGTGGTTGTTTTGCATTTGGGTAAAATGTAGAAATGTGTAGAAATAGAAAATGTATTCAGTATGTCTTACTGTTCTCTTGTTTAGGATATTTGATGTATTTTATACTTGTATCACTGAAACAAAATTGATACCTACATGAATAGAATACAAAATAAAGAAAAGAAAAGAATATGAAAAGGTTACCACACGTGTTATACTGCATGTTCCTGGAAGAGGATATAAATGTACAAAATACCCTGTCTTACTGTATGATGGCTGCCAACTATTATTAGAAGGACAAGCAATTTATTATCTGCTGTTTAGTTGTTTCATCGAACCACCATGTTATTATTTTTTTTAGAGATAAGGAACATACTGATGGTTTACATTTAGCAACTCAGTTTGGCTGTTGTATGAATATAAATGCCTGGCAAATGGTCTGGAGAAATATTGTGATGCTTTGCAGAAAAGTCAGTTAATAATAATGTACACTGCATTTACTTATTTATTTATTAGTGCTACCTTTCTGTGGTCAGCTGGCTAATAACAATGTGGGTTGTATTTGCATGCTTTCTCAGTGGTAAACTGGTTAATAATAATGTGTATTGTATGTATGCCCTTTATAGTGGTAAGCTGGCTCATAACAATAAATATTGTATTTATTTATGCATTAATTTATTTATATCATTATTCAGACTGGTTAGAACCCATTGAGCCTATGGCTTGTGGGCAGGTGAAACTTGGTGTGATATTTATAAAGTCTAGGAAAGCATATAAGCTGCCTTGCTGTGTCAGGGTGTTTTTTCTTTAGCACTGTGACAGAGGATGAAGAAGGATGATCACAAACATAGCTGCAAAATGCTAAAGCAGGATATAAAGGATGAAATTCAAACATAACACAAATTAGTCCTTGTTATTAAAGGTATCTGATGGCTTTGTTTCAGCATAAGGAAATGTCGCAGTCATGAAGAGACCAAACGACTGCTGGAAACATGCTTTAAGAGAAAAGTTGGCATTGGAACAACAGCAGCAGCGCTGTAAGCAAGATGCACAGTAAACAGATGGGGTACAGAACCGTTAAGGAATGAAAATGAAGAGAAAAGTTTTAAAAGTGGGTACAGAGGAATGTTTTTCCTGCATTATAAAAAAGACATGTTATGTGACTATTTAAACAGAAGTGGGGGTATGTATATAATATAATGAACTGCTTGTAATGCAAATTTGATGCACCGAATCCCAAAAAAAAATTAAAGATTTAAGAGTTGAGTTGTTGGGTGTTCTGGTGGAGGAGAAGGCATGAAAGTAAAATTAGGATGACACCAAAGATTATCAACAGGTAGCTGATCATAATCAACTTGCAGTGCATGGAGTACCATGGTTACACTGACAAATAGGTGAAAGGCAAGCTTGTTAGGCACCTTTCTGACAGTAGAAAGGTGCTTAACAAGCCACTGTCAATGTACCCCATACACCCTGTTAAGATCAGGTCTTGCACTAGGGGTTAACAGAGGACAGTATTAGCCAACAAAGAACAGTGGCAAATAATAAACAACTTTTAAAAGCTGTTAGAACTTCATTCTGCTAGACTTATAAGCAAAAAGTGTGGCAGAACAAAGTGTTTAATAGCCTTTCAAGTCATTCATTTTTCAGAAGGGTACTCTGTATCTGCCTACTGTCTATGTGGTAGCATTAAGTGTTTTACTGACTTTCAAACACTTTGAAAACCAGTAACACATATTGCACTCATAGTCCTTTATGGGTTCATAGGTAGGTACTAGGCTATCGGCAAGAGGGCCTATATAAGCCTAGCCAACAAGGTTCCCTGGCTTACGCCACCCAAGAAAGTTATTTTTCTGTGCCACTGTCGAGCATACACACAGAAGTGATCCCTGGGGTGTATTTCCTATTTCCAATCCACTCATCAAGATTTTTCTTGAAGAGTGCTAATGAAGAACTTTGCTTGACATAGATGGGTAGCCTGTTCCAGAGTATGGGAAGTCTCTGGGACAGGAATCTATCCCTCCAGCATGTCCTGTTTATTGTGGTGACAAGGTTTAGGTCCCTAGAGAGTGTAGCTTGGAGGGATTGGGATTTCTTTAGGTGTAGCATGTCCAAAAGTTCTGGGTTTGATATAGCTTTATATGTTAGGCAGAGATCACCTCGGAGTAGGTGATATGCTATGGAGTAAAGCTGGAGTTTTTTGAGATGGTCAGTGTAGGGCATCTGTTTGAGGCCAGTAACCCTCTTTGTGAGGTACTTCTGTGGCCTTTGCCAACTGCTGCAGATGTCTTATGAGGTACATTCCAAAAGGGGCATTGTACTCTATAATGGGTCTAATGAGTGTCGAGTAGAGGGGAACAATGACCTCTTTTTTCCTGGATGAGAACCCTTTTATGATGAGGTGTGCCACATAGAAGGACTTCCTGACTACTATGGCGATGTCACTATCAAAAGACAGACTACTGTCCACCTGGGTCCCAAGTTCTCTTATCACACATTCGGTGTTAAGTAGACTTCTGTCTATGTAGTAGTTCATGGGTACAGAGTTTTTACCAAAGGGGATGACAATGCACTTTTTGGCATTGAGCTTGAGGCCATGGCTCTGACACCAGGCACCTGTCTCAGCGAGGCCCTTCTGTAGGATTTCCACATCATTTGGGGACTCGACTATGGCTTCTAGTTTGCAGTCATCTGAGAATTTCATTAGCCAGAGGCCTTCTGTGTTAGCCTGTACTTCAGAGAAGTAGATACCAAACAGGAGATGTCCTAGGACCGAACCCTGTGGTATTCCACTTGTCACTGGTTTGAGGTCAGATTTGGAGTGTGCAACTTTTACAGTGTGGGTTCTGTCAGTGAGCCAGCTGGCAACCCATCTTGTGATGTATGGATTTATACCTAGTTTACTGAGTTTAGCTATAATTCCAGAATGGAGGATAGTGTTGAAAGCCTTGGAGAGGTCAAGATAGGCTGTGTAAACCACCTTATCCTCATCTATGGCTTTGGTGACTGCCTCAAAGAAGTCAATCAGGTTCAGGAGGCATGATCTGCCTTTCACAAATCCAAACTGGGTGGGATCCAGAGTTTGGAGGTTACCTATGTCTTTGTTTATGAATTCCATGATGATACATTCCATGGCCTTATCCAGGCTCATCAGGCTAATAGGGCGATAGTTCACGGGATCAGTGGTGGGTCCCCCTTTGTGGAGTGGGATAACTGTTGCTGTACACCATTCAGTGGGCAAAAAGCCTGGTAATGCATGGAGCAGATAAAACTCCATGAAATATCAAGAACTATGATTAAGTCTTATTGATCATAACCCTATGTGTTCTTGACACGCCTGCCAAGATTCACCTTTTGTGCTTTGCTTTCGAGCTGAAAGTTTTGGCAGCCATGCCTTAAACATAATAAGTTGGTTATGATTGGAGGCATATGTTAATGTGTTAAAAAATGGATTCAAGAAATACATTTCCAGAGCAAAGGTTGACAGGTAAATTTCTTGACTCCTTTTCAAGACTGTATTAAGATATGGTTTTGAGTGAAGGCCTAAACATAATTCTTTGTAGTACTTACAGCTTTAACTCTGCCAATGTGCCACAACTTATAGAAAGAAAAATGCACTACAACTTACAGCAAGAGAAAAAGAGTAGGCGCATAAAGGGTTTTATAGTTTAAAAAGTTGTGATACACTTGACTAAGCAGCAAACAGTAAATGGAAAGCTTTAAGTCTGTTAGATACTTTACAATGGTAAATATTTTTTTTTTTATGAGAGTGGCATAGTGAAGTGTCTTACAGGCCTGTCAAAACTCTTGCAATTGTTCTATGGTGGCTGCCATGTGTGCTGCAGTGATGCAGTGTGAAACCTAGTCATAATAGCCGATGTTGGAAAGGTGCATAATAAGCTTAGCATTTTTCTATTTCAAAGCCTAATCAATGTGGTCCAACATTTAGAGTGATTGATGCATTTTACTTTATGCAATACAGCTTAGGACCTGTCATAACTCTGAAAGCTTTGGTCACTTAAGGTAAAAATGTGAAACATCTCGATTCTATACCTGTTCCGTGTATCTGGGCACAAGGAAGAAATGTATAAAAAGCAGAAGCTGCTGTGCATTTGCTAAAGAAGTGAGTCATGATTATTATGAATGTTTTTGGATGACAAAGGAAAGAAAGATGAAAAGGTGATGGCAGAAGTTGAAATGGAAGTATTTGAAGAAAGACAAGAAGAGGAAAAACAAATTTGGTACAGTAAGAGCATGAAATAGGAACTGAAGCGACAAAGTATGTGATCTGGAGTTTGGAACAAAGCAGGGGAAATCACTGTAAAGTATAAATGATAGAAGGATACTGAGGAGAAGAATGAGGGAGGGTTTTGGTTTCAACAAGCAAAATGACTAACCTGGAAATAGAGATCATTAGAGAAAAAAATAAGTGTGGATTAACAGCGCCCTGCATTGACTTAAAAGGGTTAAAGGAAGGAGGAGATGGAACTGGCCAAAAGGATATGACATTGTTTGTGTCTTTCGGCTTTTCCCGGTTAGGGGTTGCCACAGCGGAACACCGGTCCGCTAATGATTGGCAGTTGATTTTTTATGTACCAGCTTGCCAGGCCTGACGCACAACCTTCAATGAAGGTATGCCCATTCACGCATGTCTCCACGCAGAAGACGCTCTAGCTGAGAATCGAACCGGACAGTGTCTTACTGTGAGGTGACAACGCTACCGCAGCACCACCACCGCATATATGACATTAAAGGAGAGGAAAAAAAGGATGTGGTGAAGAAGAAGGTTTTTAAAACTAGAAGAAAGGTTTTGTAGGTTCAGACAGTGAATGTGCATGGAGTTACCCAACACAAAATTGGGTAAACGATGTTTAATTCGCATCAGATTGTCAAATTCTTAAACAAATGTCATGTACATAAGTATTGTAATTTCAAAATATTTAATTTCTGTCTAGAAGGTAAAGAAGTGAGATGTACACATAATTTAATTCAGTTTTAAAACTGGAAGAGATGAATTTTTGCAGAAAAGTATTGACTTGTCTTATCAATGCACAGCTTGTTGTCAAATTAAATCATTAAGTAGAAATCACAATAAGTAAACATAATAGATTTTGCCATTACAGCATATGACATCTTAATTAAAATAAAGAAGTTTTAGAATGGAAAATTACTTGCTTAATCAGACACATGCAATGTTTTTAAATTCATCATGCAAAAACTGGAGAATGCTTCACTATGTTGGAAATGCATAATATAAAAGAAAATATAAATAGTTGTTCTTTTAGGTTGGCTAAACTTCCATGTACCTGCAATGTCAGGGGCTGTGCACAGCCACTATCACTAGCTAAATATACCTAATATATTGACCTCCAGATTACGGTAACACAGAGAAAGAGAATCTGTGACTAAGAAAGCTCTCACATAATATATTTGGGTCTATATTATAAGATCAATATTTGAAAACATCGAACAACATATGGTCGACACCATATGGTCGATGTCTTCAAACATCGACCTTATAAAAAGACAAAAAAAAAAAAAGAAAAAAGTACCTTAACAGGGCATTGTTGGCTTTCGAGAATATAACATAGACCTATATATTCAGCTATCAGGGGTGTGAGGTGCAGCAAATATGGATCTGCTATGTCTGCTTGAATCATTACCACCTGCTCATTGAAGCATCAGCATGTGGTCTCAGCAGCGCATTTGAACAGGTGAGGTTAATATAGGATTATATGCTTCTTATTATATCTGATTTGCTCATCTCCACATGTTCCTACCAATTGCAGTTAAAAGTTTGCTAGTGGAGATTCACTGACTACATCGTAGCAACATGTAAAAATGAGTGAAACAATGTATTTGCATGCATTTATTATATAAGGTACATACACATAATACTGCTTTATCCCTTACTAACAATAACTTCTGCATGATATTCCTAGACAACATGAAATGTCTTCACCTGCTATTGGCAGCCCTATGAAAACAGCAAGTAAAAAAAAACAGCTGTTAAATCATTATTTGCCACATTACATTAGTTAACTCATCTTGCAAAGTCTGACAGTTGCTTAGCACTCCCTGTCATACTGCAAACAATGCAAGTGCTGTTTATAGTTCATTGTTAGACCTACAGTGACTGCATATGTGTGCATATGTGTTATATTCATTGTAGATCCTTAAGTGAACTTTAAGGAGCACTTGCCAGAATGTAAAAATGATAATCACATGCCACATAAATACATAAAACTTGAAGTGCCAACCAGGGCTGGCCTTAGGTAAACTAGCACCCTGGCAAAAAGGCTCCACCCCCCCCCCCCCCACTACTGCTCAAACCATCAGGGCCTACCCACACTATCCAGATTACTTTTTTCTCCATTTTCTCACAGTTTGTCTTACTATTCAGTTTTTTTCTGTACATTCAACATGTTCTATCAAAACAAGACTGTACTCTGATAACTGTGGAGGAAACAATTACATTAGGCTAGGGGTCTGGGGGTTGCTAGGGACCTGAATGCTATGGAGTTATAGATTTTCTGAGGTGCATTTTAGAGCTTTTTCCAGTCTTTAGATCCAGTGATGGCCTGAACAAAAATCATGTGCAGGGAAAAGAAATTCAAACCTTTTTTATTTCAAGAAAGAAATAGATTGTATCTAAGTTTTAATACTCAAAGTTGAGCAAACACCACTTCACAATTAACTGAGAAGAGAACTGCTTGTGAGCATACATATCTGGGAATTGTACCTGGCCCAGTACTCCCCTCCTGAAAAATAGGTAGTCACTTTCTGCATATGCCCCTCTGGTGTTAAATTGGGATTTAATTAATGTATAAATTCCAGTAGTCATATTTCATGGTGCTGCTGTCATATTTATAGACAGCATGCCTCCTTATCCCCTACTGTCAAATAACAGCCACCCTCTGTGTGCCCTTCTTATGTCAGACTAGGACAAAACTGAAAAGAAAAGCAAATGGAACATAACATATTTGCTGTCAGAAATACATAAACATCATGCTTATTTACTCTCCCTCAAAATATAGCCACCTGTATATGCTTCAGATGTTTGATTGTAAGGAAAATGAAAAAAAAAAAAATGATTACAATAATATTTTCAACTTGTTACTTGCACGTATGCAAGCTATACTAACTCTCAGTGCATTCCTATGAAATTTACGAGGAAAGGTAAAGAAATACTGACCACACTGTCCCCAGCCAAGACAAGACAAGATATAGTGACCTTTGAGGTTTGGGAGGAATGTAAAAGAAATAATGACATTGTCCCTAGCATCCTACACAAGTACAGTGACCTTCTATGTACACCTATGAGCAGGACTGGCTGCTGGGCAGGGTTAGAATTAGATTTTAGGAAATCCTTGGTTAGAGATGCTATATTAATAATGAAATAAGAGTTGGATTGCATTGTGGTTTTGAATGACGAGTTATTGGGAGAGGGGTTAGGGTTGAATTTATGGCTGAGATGCAAGATTTCTTTAATCTCATATCATATTTTTGTCTTGCCCCTACTATTTTTGTTTTTGATAAATAAGTGGGGATTGCAGTTGGTCAGCAATGCCAGACATTAGAGTTGCATACTTCTTTTCATTCAGAAAATACACTTTGATGTAAAATCCTTTGTTCTATTAACTATGTAAATTTCATGATTTTTGCCTAATATATTCTTGCCTTGTCCCTTCTATTTTTATTTTTCTGATAAATTGCTGAGGATTGCAATTAGTCAGAAATGATTCCACATTAGAGTTTCATGCTTCATACTGTTCAGAAAATGCATGTTGATACAAAACCTGTTGTTTGATTAACTTTTAAAGGGGGCTTCATGAATGTGTAATACTGGCATATAAGTGCCATAACCCTTTATGAGCATTTGCATTCTTGACCACAACTTAAGAATGGTCCAGCATTCAACACTATCGCAAGTTTTAGACTAGGAGGGGGTCATAGCAGAGGTGATTTTAGGCTCATGTCCAAATCCACTGATAGAGCCTTGGTGGCTATTAGCCCCTAGAAGTTCTGAAAGTCTGGGTATTATATATATATATATATATATATATATATATATATATATATATATATATATATATATATACACAAAGGTCAGGGCAACATGTACCACTGCAGGAAAAGAAAAAAAAAGGTTTAGTGTATGTTTCCTTCAGGAGAAGCCTTGACATGGGTGTTTCATCTGGCTGAAGCTTCAGGGAATTTTACCTCAACAAAATGCAGAACAATCACAGAAAACTATGAATTAAAAGACAAATTTCTAGTTTTAGACTAAGTAGAAATACAGAATTTAAGCTTGTTTATATAGCTTTCATGTGGAATAAAATCAAAGCATTTTACTCACTGATACTATTAAGTGTTTTCTAATGACGTTTGTCTATGGCAAGAGGAGGAGACTGGAATATGGACTGTATTATAAGAAGAAAACAGTTATATTAGACGATATATGGGAAATTAATCAGGATTAGAAGGGTGGAATAGGTTGAAGAATAAGTAAGATGAAGATATAACAGATAAAATGTGTGAAAATTATTATATTATATTTATATTATAGTATATTATATTATATTATATTATATTAGCAAGGGACTGTTTTGTCCATTAAAGCATATTTTCAATTTGTAATCCATTTTATCATGGTCTTTTTGGTGGAATATCTATCTCTCACTTCGACCTCAGGCACACACACCTGTGTTTTTTGTTTTGTTTGGTTCTTTAGGTTTTATTACATGGGAGTTTGCATTCTTGTTTTGGATATTATATTATGCACAAAATGTTACATGGTAGTAAATATTTTATTTATTTTTCTTGTTGACCAGGCTAGTCTTTCTATGCAAGTGGTATCTTTTTATGGGATACCTGAGGAAGTATTCATACTGACTAGGGGAAATTTGGCCAGGATACCAATGAAATACCCTACTCTTTTCAAAAGATGGGGTCAAAGGGCTGCTGTCTTTGAGAATGGAGTCCAGAATGGTAGATTACATGGATTATGCAGCAGGAGACAATATAAAAGCTACTACTAATGTGGAATTAACTCTGGAAAGAAAGAGTGCTTCTCAGCAGGTTCGGATTACAGAACAAGCTGAAGAAGAGCTGGATGATACTGTTCTGTTGAGGCACCTTTTTGAATGAGAGCCAGTTAATGCTGATGCTTTATCCTTAGGAGAAATGCATATTTGCACTAAGGCTGAAGATATATCAAACCTACTAGTTGAAGACTTTACCTGCTTTAGTCTCACAAGATATACCTGAAATTAGCTCACTTCCAGTTATCACACAAGATCAAGTTTTTAAAAGTGCAATCAAAAGCTAAAAATGCTACATTGATGAGTCCTAACGATATCCCTGGCTACATCTTAAATAGCATGAAGCATAATTTAGCCCTCCCCCCCACAACACTTTTCAAACACAGCAGCCATAGAGGTTTTGTACCAAGTGAATGGAGAACAGCTACGGCCATTCCCTTGTATAAGGAAAGACCTTCCACATAACCAGGCAATTAAAAACCCATAAGTCTGACCAGCTTCATATGCAAAGGCATGGAAAGACTTAGCCAGGAACTATTCAATAAGAAAATGCAAACCTCCAAACTCAATTCAGATTTGTCAAGGGCAGATCATGCTTACTTAACCTGGTGGACTTTTTCAAAAAGTTCAGCAAAGCAATAGATGAGGGTAAAATGGTACATAACGCATACCTCAATGTCGTGAAAGATTTTGATACAATCCCTCACTCAGGCATAGTAGAAAAGCTAAATAAACTGGGACATAACCCCTATGTCACCCACTGAATTGCCAACTGGCTCACAGGTAGGATGCTGGAGATCAAATTAGAGGAAGGTACCACCACAAGGAGACCAGTCACCCATCGGGTCTCTAGTGTTCTGTGCTGGGACTTCTCTCATTTGATATCTACTTCTCTGAAGTAAAAGCCAATGCCAAAGGGCTCCGGCTGATTAAATTTGCAGATGACTGCAAGCTAGGAGCAGTTATTGAATCCCTAAATGACTTAGCCATCCTGCAGGAAGGTTTGTGCCAAACAAATAACTGGTGCCAAAATTGTGGACTGAAACTAAATGCAAAAAGTGCATTATCATATCCTTTGGGAAGTCATGTACCCTAGTGTACAATACCACATTGACAATATGCCCATAAGAGTTGATCCAGTTGTTCAGGATTTGAGACCTTATGGGGACAGTCACCTAACTTTTGATCAACATGTGTGCACTGCCATAACAAAATAATTCCGTAGCATGTGGCTTATAAACAAAGATATTGTGTCTAGATCTAAAGATGTAATCCCCCCTTACTCAGTTCTCATTAGGCCAGTCATGGAGTATAATACCTCTTTTGGAATGTAACTGTCCAGACACATGCAACAATTGAAATGACCACAGAGATATTCTACTAAAAGGATACAAGATCTAAACAATATGTCCTATATGGAACAACTCAAAGCTATGTCACAATACTTGGTATCCTTCAGATTGCAAAGAGATAACAGGTGTCTGGCATACAAGGCTTCCTCCGACCCAGTTCTGATGGACCTACTACACATTAGTAAGTCAAATGGCATCATAAATACTTAGTCTAATGATCTGAACCTCTTTTGCAACATCAATAGAATGGTTTGGAGGGATAGGTATATCTCACAGAGGATACCAGTGTTCTGGAAAAAACTCCCCATCCACATAAAACAAAGCCTATCCCTGTCAATATTCAAGCACAACTTAGATCTATGGATGGATAATAAACAGACACAGCTTCTAAATGCTTTATCCCATGCATGGGTCCCTTCAACTTATCTATGGTATGATCCCAGTTATTCTCACCAGGGGTATTATATAATTATCGGCCATGGGATGGGTAAGAGCAATCTAACTCCAAATGAGGTAGGTTAATTCAAACACCAAAAGGGAAATTGGCTAGGCTTAAATTGGCCCACAATGGCAGTTGCCCAAGTACTTACCTATGAACCTGTGTGGTGGAAAATATGGCATGGAAATCAGCCTTCAGAATTCCCAGCATTTGTTTATGAGAGAAATATTGTGCAAAGGTAAGCAGAAGCTGTAACAGTTAACAGCTCAAGTTCAGTACTTGTAAATAAGGTAGCAGATGCTACTGAGAAGAACATAATTAATGCTGCAGTAACATCAAGACTAGGTCCAAAGCAACAAATCAAGCTGGCTATAGTGAGGAAGCCAGTTATAAAACATTTTCTTAAATAGATTTTTTATTTTGGTTAATCTTACTGAATCTTTGAGATTTAAAATGCAAAATCCGAACACTGTGATATGCTGGTGCAAAGATATTTTGTAAAGTAAATTCTGAATATGTGTTGCTGGCTGAAAAATTTTGGTTGATTCTGGGGCTAAGTAAATGAATTTCTGTGGAGTGACTGTGCTGTAATGCTCTTAGAGAAAAAAAATATTTCTTATGCTTATTCTTCACAAAATACATATTAATTTACAGTTTCTTTACAAATTAATTTAATAAATTGTTTAATAATTGTTTATGTTAAAAATATGTAGTATAGATGCATAGTTATGCAAACCACAGATGCTCATTGCAGTTTATTTGTTTCACAACTACATTTTAATATCAAGCTATAAATGTATTAACATATGACTGAAGGTAAAGAAAGTGCTGAAGGGGTTAAGGGATGTTAGTTTGATCAATAAATTCTGTTTTTTTAAGGGAGGAAAGAACAAAATGTGAACGAGATTTTGTTTTATGTGAGCTCTGACCTCCCCAGGCTGGGATGGGTGGTTACAAGGAATGTTGGGGAGATATCATGTACTGGTACTAAAATATACAAGGTCAAAAAACAAGACTGGTTGCCAGGCCAGGTGGCTTGTGTTTTTCTAAAACATTATTGTTATTAAAAACATGGTTGTTAAGTGTTCACATTCAGCACTAAGCAAGAAGCATGAGGGTCTGCAGAGACCCTATTTGTTTTTTTTTTTACTCAAATAATTTTTATTTTGATGAAATAATACAATAATTTGATACATTCATAACATTCAATAACTATATAAAATATTTACATTCAGCCTGACAAAAAGGATTTCGATAATAATATATATAAATAAATAATAACATAATATGTTGACTATGGTTGTTAGGAAGTGTTTTATTCCAGCTGTAAGGTGTCAGTCAAATTCAAAACTTTCCTCCATGGATTTTTAACCAATGGCTTAGAAAAAGTTCTTAGTTCTTTAGTTCTTGTCTCCATTAGTATACATTTCTTCAGTGAAGATAGAAATTCCTCCATAGTGGTTGCTGCACTAGAGTTCCATTTTCTGGTTATACATTTTCTAGCTATTGCTAACACGGTCCACAACAAACACAGGTCATCTTTCTTCATATGATTACTATTAATTATATTCAATAAAATTAAAGGTTTTATCAGAACAGATGTATCCATATAAATTGCTTGTAAAAATTGTTAATCTCATTCCAATATCCTTTAATATTGGTACAGTCATAAAAAAACATGAGACCAGTCTGCATTAGTAGACAGGTGGGGTCTATATTAGAAAGTCGAACTCTTACTTACCCGAATGCCTAAACATCAACCCGTCTTCATCGAACCGTGAAAACATCGAATGTTCAGAAGAGCAAAAGCAGAAATGTCGAATCGTCATGGTTGGCCTTCTGCGGTATAGCTCCATAAGATGTGTGCAATAGTCATGGACCTTAGGGTTAGGGAGCAGGTTAAGGTAAGTACATAGATGGTAATGTATGTTAGATTTATTGTAGGGTTTTGTTAAGTGTATGTGTGTGGATTATGTAGTTTGTTTGGGTTTAGCTTTTTAAGGTAAGTGTGCAATAGTTACGGAACTTAGGGTTATGGTGCAGGTTAAGTTAAGTGCATACATGGTGGTATATGTAAGATTTAGTGTAGGGTTAGAAGTATGGCTTAGTTTAGGGTTAGAAGTAGGGTTTTGGTTATTGTATGTATGTGGTTTATTTAGCTTGTTTGTGTAGGTAGTATTTAACGGCAGTGGGGTGGGACAAGTATGAGAGTTCGACTTTTTAAATTTTGTGGTTTATAGCGTTCATTGTTCAGTGGTTCGATGATGACGGGTCAAAGTTTAGGTATTCAATGAAGTAAGTGGTCGACTTTATAATATAGACCCGACAAATGACATCTTCAACATCACTTGTTGTTTGAGGAATTTATTTTTTAAAGTTTCTCAGGTGTCAAAAAGGATCTATGTAGAATTTTCCAGTGAAAAATCCTGCAGAATTGTGAATGGGAAGTTAGTTTAACTGAAAGAAAGATGTTTGTTTTGACTTCCATTGATAATGATATTCGAAACCCTTTAGTTAGATATTGCCAATAAGAAGCTTTAGGAGCTGTCTTATAAACAATTAAAGCATTATATAGATATGATAATTCATTCTTAACATTGGTTTTATTATATAGGATTTCAAAAATCCAAATTATAATTTTCGGTCCAGTTTTGAAGGATGAGTTATTTACTATTCTACACAGATCCTTAGTGTATGCTGTGACACTCTGAAGAACTAACCAGTCATTTGGAGATAGCCCATAGGTTGACAATATACATTGTATGCTCAAAGCATGTTGATTTTCTATACATTGCAGCCAACAAAATAAATTCCTATTCTCCCATAATCCAAAAATCTCTCTATGCATTTTATCAGGAAAGTCTCTTGTAATAGTAAATGGTATTAGAAATGTAAACCACAGTTTTATATCTAAATTTGTGTTAATGAATTTCCTAAAGACATCAAAAATATGATTTATTGGTGTTAGCTTAGTTAATTTTGTTGTATTATATTGTAAGTTTATACTTAAATAGTGCCATGTCTTGTTATCTTTATCAGTTACTAAAGAAGTTTTTGATAAAGAATTTTCATTCATTAGTATTATAGAATGTAACTGTTTCCAGTTGGAAGAATATCTAGGATTTATCCAATTTATCACTATTTTAATTAAAGATGCCTTTATATAGGTTTCAATCTCTGGGAATTTTAACCCCCCTTGTTTCCATTGTCTGATGTGATGAGTATATGCCACTCTATTTCTTTTAGGGTACCATAGGAATTTCATCAAAACTGAAGTAATTTCTTTAAGAATTTATTTTCTGGTAGAAGTATAAGATCCTGTGCTATATATAATATTTTGGGTAAATAAACCATTTTTATCAGTTATAACCTATCTTCAGATGTTATAAATATTCCATTTGCTTATCAATGTCTTGATTAAGTCTATGGTATTGGTATAGTTAAACTTTAAAGTTTCCCCTATATTCTTACATAGGACTATTCCTAAATAGTCTAGAGCTAAAACTTGGTTGCCAATAATATGATTAACTGATACCTGTATCTCCTTTTTTTATTTAATAATAAATGTTTTGATTTTGATTTGTTGAAGGAGAGTCCTCTGATTTTTTGGAAATTTGTTATTACTATATCCACTTCACCTAACACTTCCTTAGAGTTAGGTAAAGTAAGTAGGGCATCATCAGCAAACATTATTATTTTGGAACTATATCGATCATATATGTCTATACCTCTTATCTTTGGGTTGTTACATATTAAGATGGCAAGTATTTCTATGGCCAGAGCAAATAGGATAGGGGACATAGGACATCCTTGTCTAGTACCTCTAGTGATTTGGATTGCTTTGGAAGTAAAGGGGTCTATTTTGACATAGGCTAGATTATTTTCATAGATTTTCTTTATGAGTGTTATAAAATAGAGGGGAGAGTCAAATAACTGTAAAACTTTAATTAAATAATCCTAATTTAAGGAGTCAAAGGCCTTTTGAATGTCTAGACCTATTATCAATGCTTCATTGTTTCCTCTATTGAGATAATCTATTAATGTTAATGCTCTTTTGATATTATCCTGTGTATGTCTATTATGTATGAAGCCAATTTGGTCTTCATTGATTATTTTAGATATGGGTATTTTCAGTCTGTTAACTATACTTGACATAAATAGTTTATAATCATTATTCAGCAAAGAAATTGGCCTATAGGAGTTACAGTGATTATGGTCTTTATTCGCTTTTAATATAGGGGAAATTAGAGAATATCTCTAAGAATGAGGAATTTTTGCTAATGTTTGAACTTCAAGAAAGGTTTTATGTAGGAGACAAATTATAGAAGATGGGAACAATCTATAAATTTCAATAATTAAGCCATCTATTCCGTGTGCTTTATTAGACTTACTTCCTTTAATACCACCTGTAATTTCCTTCTGTGAAATAGGTTTTTGTAAATCTAGCTTTAATTCCTCAGGAATTCTTGTTATGCTGGAAACTATATTTTCTAATTTCTTAAATTAATTTACATTTGTTTTATCTTTATGATGTTCTGCATAGTAATAATTAAAAGCCTTCAGGATGTCACCTATGTCTGAAATTTTTTTCTTCTTTCCTTCATGAAAGATGCTATCAATATTATTAATTTTTGATTGTATCTTAACTTTCATAGATAGGTTATGGAGATGTTTTGGAGAAATAGCATAAGAATTTAATTTTAGTCTTTCCATAGCTAAATTAGTTTTATGAGATAATATTTCATTATATTTCTTATTTGCTTCTTCTATTTTGTTCTTATTTTCCGTAGCAATTAAGTTCTTATTAGATTTAAGAACTAAAATTTGATTTTGGAGTTGCTGTAACTCTGAGTCCCATTCTTTAATTTTATTTTTTGTACCAGCTAAAGGTTTTACCATATAAATAGGCCTTAAGAGAATCCCAGTCCATGATTATGTTTGTTTCGGGTTTGTAATTAGTCTCTAGAAAGAATTGGAGTTCAGAAATTATCCAAGATTTAAAATCTTTATTTTTTGTGATATATGAAGGAATCCTTGAAGTGATAACTAATGGACTGAATTCTAAGTGAATTACTATTAAAAGGGAGTTATGATCTGAAAAAAGACATGGATGTATTGAAAAATTCAAAATTTTAGAATAAAGATCTTGAGAGATATAAATTTTATCTATTCTTGTTTGGGTGCCATGCCTAAAGTCCTGATGTGAAAAGAGTAAAAAAAATGGTCCCAAAGCATTATAGGTGTCCTTTAATTTAAACATTTCTGTCCATTTTTTTAATTGTTAGGCTGAGGATAATAACCTATGAGATTTCCTATTTGTAGTTTCTGTAGTATCTGTGATACAATTGAAATCACCTCCTAGTATAATATTACCTTTAGAAGTGGTTTCAATAAAGTCTAAGTGTTTTTTAGCTAGTCAAACCCCCATACCCAGGAACCAGTACAAATTTACCAGGGTCCAAATTCTGTTATTAAATTTAAGTATAACTAAAGCCATGAGTCCATCACTATCTACATGTTTATAAATAACTTTGGGATTTAATAAAGTCTTTTTCCATAGAATTGTTATTCCTCTGGTCTTGTTTTTATAAGAAGATTGAGCTAGTATTATGTATTTATTAGGATCCCATGTAAATGTGTCATTCATTTTAAAATGAGTCTTTTGGAGAAAATCCACTTGAGCCTTGTTTAGTTTAAGATAACTTAATAGGTTAGCTCTCTTATATGGGTTGTTTAAGCCATTAGTTTTTAAGGATACCAAAGTTAGATCCATATCAGGATTTTTTTAAGATGACAAATAATAGAGGTACTTGTATTATTAAAATCCTGTATCCATAATTATTTTCCTGTATGGACAACAGAATATCAATTGTTAGATTTCTATTTGTCTTAATCCAAATAACTTTTCCTATGAGAGATGAAAGTAAAAAAATTACGTCAGGCATTTCAAAACTAGAGAAACAGTTAAATAACAGCAAATTAACATATTTATTTCTTATATAAACTTTAATACACCCTGTACATAGAATGAGATGCATTCCTAGTCTTGCAAACAAAACTAAATCTGCTAAACTAACTATCCCAACCATCAACCTTTGTTTGTTCGAGCCCATGAAATCAAAGTAAGAAATGGAGAATATATTATAAATTAAGAGAATTGTAGTAATACTAAGCAACTAATCAGATGTTGATTCCTCTTAGATTTTAGAATTAATAATTACATACAATATAGTTGAAACATTAACATTTTTACAGTATTTATTTACTAAGGAAACAAGAGACATATTAGAATATATGTAGTCTGCATTTCAGTGCTTAATAGTTTAAAGAAATATGAGTTTTATTAACAATCTGAGTAGATATATCTTATCTATTAAAACAAAGTTCAATATAATGCAGGTGTTACTAAGTGTTATGATTACCCAATATACTTAAGCAAGTCATCTGAATTGGTTTTAATAAAAATTCCTGAATGAAAAAACAAAATCAGCAAATCATTTAGTATTTATGTTCACTTTTCCCTGTTTATAAATTCTTATCATGGCAGTTCCCCACTAGAAAACATCACAAGAACTAGGTATCAGTACATAGTTTGAGTGTATAACATTCACAAAATGATGTTAACATAAGTACGGATTTAGTATAGTATTCCAGGGTCATTACAGTTATTGCCATTTGCCATAAGTATTTTCCTGCATATGTATAAGACTGTACTTAACACTTAAAAAATGCACAGGTAAAAAGATATATAAATGAACAAATACAAAGTTAAATTAACCTATATGAATGGGTCTATATTATTACTACGAACGATCAAATGTTTGAACGTTGTTATATCGAACTCTAAAGTTTGAATTCACAAGGCATCAAACAACCAGAACAATTTTTTCCAGGGGAAAAAAAATCGCTGTTCCCCAAAAAAAAAAAAAAAGACATTAAAACATTACATAAAGTGGGGGGCTGTGTCTCCCACACACCCCCTACTTAAATATACCAACTCAGAGACAGCACTACAGTGCCGAAAATGGAAAATGACGAAGCGGCCAAGTGACTTCTTTCCCAGGGAAAGAATTTGCTTACATGCTGCTTCGTCATTTTGCCTTTTCGACATTTCAAGTTCGAACAAGACACATTCGACAAAATGCGCCTTCGGTTACCTGATAGGAACCCTATATGAACTTGGAGCTATTATTCATAAAGAGCTATTTATAAATAATCCAATACTATCACTAGGGTATAAAGTATATAATTAACTGTTTGCAGGATAAATAACATTTCTGTAAATACTTGACCACAAAAATATACTCACCACTTTGGAAAGGAACAGTGAAAATGTTCGTATGGGAGAAGCCCACTATGCTGTACTGACCAATCAGAGTCTTGACATCCACAGTTAGTCTTGCATGTACATACTAAACATAATGAAATTCAATCTGGTTACAAATAATACATAATGTCACGAGCTAAGTGAAAAAGCTTCACTTCTTAAACTACATATTGATATTTTCCTGCTCAGCATGCTACACAGCATAGTTTTCTGACCCCAGTCTAACCGAGCCACAAAGTCCACTCATTTACAACAATAAACCCAAGGTTTGACCCTCAGATAGCTCTGATCACTAAATCAGCACCCAACACTCAACAAACCACCTCCAGACTCCACAATCAATGCAACACACAAAATAAATCAGTACTGTACATCCTCGCAATGACTGAGCCCCATACAACTGACAAAGTCAACTCTTCCGATCGCAGTCTTTTTGGAAGGACTCTAAAACATACCTCTCCCATTACATAAAAGCATTCACAACACAACTGATGCACCTATTTTATTTGGATGAATGAACCATCAAATCCATGCCATCACCTTCTATTTTCAATAACAAAATCATTTCCTTTACCACTGGCTCCCACCAGGTAAACCGAACACGAACAGTCCATTTCTTAGAGACACTCGCACAACTACAGACAGCTAACAGTAAACCACTGCTACTATCTGAACATACGAGGGAGACATATGTGTAAGAATCCAGGAAACACAGTGCCTCTGACGATTTCATATCAAATAAAGCAAGTCCGTTGCAAACGGGAAGCAAACACTAACAGTAGCATTAAACCCTACACAAATCAGAGATAGGGACCATTTAAAAACCTACTGCCACAAAGCACACAAACCAAACAAATCTCATGGAGACCCAACTTGTGTCAAAAACTGGCAAGTAGGCTCTAGTTCACACAGGCACCAAGATTTACCCTCTAAACAATCGTGAATTGCCAGTAATGAAGGACTTTGTTAATATATATTAAATCATAAATATGACATGCTATCTAGTGCATCCAAAAACTATTTAGGTGATTTGATCTGAGCAGTGACTATACCTATAAAACAAATCAGAAAAAAACATTTAGCATAGCAAAAGAGACTATAACTTATCTGAACTATAGTATGTCATCTTAAGGTCATAAATGCAGAGACAGTTTACTGTTTAGTTATACCACTCAATCAGAACTAACTATATTGCATTATTATTAATGAAAAAAGAAAAACAAATCTATTATTTAATTTGTATATGAACAATAAAAGATAGAGAAAAAAATACCTTCATGACATACCTTATTTGAATATTTAGTAATTATAAAACAAATGAGAGTCAAGCTGCAGTAGATGCTTTGAGAGATTTAGTGGGAACAACAATCTTTGACTCAGTTTTTTGCTTTTTCTTTTTAACATCAGTCCAAGAAGATTTATCAGTAACCCTCTTCAAAGATGTAGATACCCATTCCATATCTTCAGGTAAGGGAATAATGTTATTGTTCTTAATGAAAACAGTGGCTTCTTCAAAGGTATTGAATGACCTCATTTCATTTTGATATATAATTTTTTATTCTGGCAGGAAAGGCAAGCGGAGTTTTAATGTTATTCTGCTTTAACAGTTTTATTAATGGTCAAGCTTTTTTCCTCTGCTCCAGAACTCTAATAGAATAATTGTTGTCAAACCTAATTGGGTTTTGGTTATAATTTAATGGACTTTTCCTCCAGGCAGATTTTAGGACTAACTCTTTGTCCAAATAAGATAAAAACTTTATGACTATTGATCTGGGAGAAGTAGAAGAGGATGTTGACACTAGTTTTCCTAAAGCTATATGAGTCCTTTCAATACCAAAGGAAAGACCTTCTTTTAAGTCTAAGATTTCTGGAATCCAGGTGTTCAGGAAAGTAATGATATCTCCTCCTTCAGCTCTCGCAGGGATGCCAGAAATCCTTATGTTTGACCTTATCTCCCTGTTTTCCAGGTCATCCACTTTATTGAGAAGCCAGGTGTTTTGCTTGATGAGGAATTCTTTCTGGATTTCTTCGTCTTTCCATCTTCCATCAAGATCATTCAGGGATGTTTCTAAATTTGTTATTTTGGATTGACGCTGCTGTAAAAGTTCCTAGAGTAAATCTGTTTGTTTCTGACAATTTTCCTTGAGATTTTGTAAATTCTCTTTGAAGTCATCCATTTTTAGTGAGAGTTCTTGTAATGATGATGTCACAAGTTGCATTTCTTTTTTTAAAGCCATGTCAGTGTGAGAAGCCTTCAAAGTGCTCATCTCCACAAGTGATATATTCTCCTTTATAATTTGACAGGAAAAAACTCTCCTGAATTCACCAAAGTTAATAATAATATAGTTTGTACTTTCATCTATCAATTCTAAGTATTTTTGCTAAAATGAAATAAGTTATTTCCTGTTTTTTATTTTTATTTCATGGAGCTTTGAGAAACTGCTGCCTGCAGTTAGCCATCTTGGCTCTGCCCCCAAGACCCTATTTGGTAACTAATACGAAACTTCAGAATTCTGCATGCATGTTACTGATAAAAAATGTATAAAAACAGTATGTTTTTGCTGCTTGGTGAGACTGATTTGAAAACATTGTGAATGCAGTCTCCCAGCGCTGTGATTTATTCAACTGCAATAAAGGAAGAAATTATTTGCACATCCTGAAGAGTTATTCTTGATTCAAGACTAACAGGTAAATCAATGGATTTTAGAGAATGAATTGTAAGAGCCCAGCACAGAAAGTTCTTCTGTGAATTCCACACTGTTTTGTATGGAATACTCAGAGATTCAGACACTTAACTACTAAGGGTGTGCAAACATATTAGGCTAGAAATGGGAAAATGGATTTGTGGAAAATGTTTTTTCTTTTCTTTCTTTTCTCTCTTTTTTAGAAAACTAATGTTAAACATAACAGTGGAAATGTGTTTATTGTGCTGTTAAATTACTGAATTTGCTTATTAAGTATATGCTGTGTATTATTCTGTTGAATGATTGGCTTTGCTTTTTAAGTATATGACGTTTACTGTTTTTGTTGAACGACTGAGTTGTTTGTTAAGTATATGGTATTTGCTGCCTTGTGGAATGAAAGGAATCTGCTTATTAGATGTATGTAAAGTAATGGTGGGAGGTACCCACAGGAAATAAGAAAAGGTATAAATGTGTATGCACATACAATAAAAGGGAATTTAACACAAGGAGGTGCCTTGTGTCAAGGGTGATACCCTCAGGATAAAAAGGTAAGAGGCATGATTGTTTGTTTTGGGTTGCGTATGACTGATGTCTTTGTTGTTGTGTAATGTATGACTGAACAGAGAGACAGAGAGAGAGAAAAGATAAAAGTAGAGTTAATTCAATTTCATGAGTATTTACCATGTTGGGACTTAGGTGTGTGTATTGTTAAATCAAGTCCAGGCATGACTGTGTGAAAGTACCTTCAGAGGGTCTGAAAGAGTGGTCAGTTCTGGACACAGTACCTATCCGCCTTGTTATCCTGATTGCAATGCTGGAGCAGTAACCTTTGAGCTTGTGATGGGATGAAAGCAAGGGGTTGCTGTGGGAAAAGGCTAATTGAAACTTTTCCTCTGTCACTGCACGATGACATAGTTCTTACCCTTCCATCACTGAATGATGTGTAGACTGATATAGTTATGTTCTTTTCTCTGAATTTCCAGGACCAAGGTTCTATAAGGTAAATAAAAAAAAAAAAAAAAAAAAAAGAGAGAGAAATAATGGAAAAAAAATAAGTAAGCAGGATCAACCCCTGAAAAGGGAACACCTGCAATTTTTATGTAGCATAATTATGGTAACAAAAGTTGTAAGTATTTGCATGAGTGGTTTTGGCTTAGTGGAGTATTTCCATTAAATGGAACTTATGATAGGAATACATGAATAAAACTGAAAGATATTTTGGAAGAAAAGAAAACAAAGTAAGTGAGGTAAAAATGGCAGTATTTTATTCTTGGTACACTGAAGTGCTTAAAAGGGAAAAGGAGTCAGCATTAAGGAGGTTATAGGATGCTAATAAAAAAACTGTTGCAATAGGTAAAAGATGTTAAGAAGGCAGTAAATTCTAGTAAAAAGGGATCTCTTTAACTGTCTTAGCTGGCTGGGAGCAAAATGAGGATGGCCAAAAGGCAGAAGCTTCTGAAGAGAATGATAATCCTCCAGCAGCTACTGCACCCCCACCCTCATATGCACCATTGTGGGTACCTCCTGTACAAGATTTTGCTGTTTCCCAGACCCATACATTTTGGTCAACTGTCCATTGGACACCAAGTCAACATGATACTGTTACATCTCAGACTAGTTCCACTATTCAGTCTTCATCTTTTGAAAAGGCATCTGCAGACAAGGAGGGTTCTTCTTCCTATCCTTCTTAAACAGCTTCTACTTATCCCACCGGGGCATTAGTATTTGACTCTCCTGTAGCCTATCACACACACTCACATGATAGGGTAGAGCAAGAGGTTGTGGCCTCTGGAGAAGACCTTTTGGCACTTCTCATGGAAATTCTAGGGGCTAATAATAGAGAACTTGTTCATCATCCTTGGACCCCTGCTGATTTGCATATTATGTCTAAAATATTTTCAAATATTAGAGAGGCTCCATTAAGGTTTAGGGTAGAATTAAAAACTATAATAGAATGTTACAATCCTACTTTGACAGATTTAAATCAGCTGCTTTGGGTAGTTACTTCAGATGAAATAAGAAAGCAGTAACTTAGGAAGGCTGAAATAATGGATTTTACTCTCAGAGGGAATGCAATAATAGATAAAAGTGCAGTGTTAAACAAAATTAAGGACGTGTGTCAAGTTAAGATTGATGGGTCTAAGATACAGGCATGTAATCTAAATAAAGTGGAAGCCCCTGCAGACTATTTGAGTCATCTTAAAGCAGTATTTGCTAGACATTCAGGAATACCAGTTCCAGTTCCAGAAGAACAAGCTAAGCCAGCTATTGCAGCAGCTTTTGTGCAGGGTCTGTGTTAAATAAAACATCAGAATTCAATACACAGGAGGTTCAGATTCAAAAGTTTACTAGTGTACACCAGGAGGCAAAAAACCATACAAGTACAGAATTTTGTCTGACATGATGCAGGAAGTACAGAATATTTTATAGTGTTTGCATTCAAGTTATGCCCACCTTACTGACGTGGTTAGTCACAAGGCATCTACATCACTTTTACTAACAGTATTCTATTCATCTAATAATGCTGATGCAGTACATTTAAAAAAAACTTTTCCTTTAGATACAATACGGCCTTGCTATCCAGCTGGTCAGTCATAATGTCTTTCTGTAAAGTTACTTCTTAAAGGTCTCATATCAGTTTGAATACAGTAGCAGCTTCAGTCTTTTAATGCATGTCTTTGTTCTGTTACACTTTCTCACACAGCTGTGTTTTTATCTTACAAGGGCAAGTTACTCCATCAGGAAAGGAAGATTTCATTATTTACAAGGACAAGTTATCTTATCAGGAAGGAGCGGAAGATTTACACATTTAATTTCCTGACCCAGCAGATAATCACTTATGAAAAGCATAAACATTAAAACTTGCTAAGCTAGCATTCTGTCAGGGTCAGGGATCAGCTTTTGCTTCAAGCCACACTGCAGTTTCAAAACTACTTCACATTTAGACATGAATTAATTTTACTACTATATGATTAATAGAATAAAATGCATTAAATACTACTTTGCTTTCAAACTAGCATTTCTCATGTATTCAAATACACATTTTTATAACATTTTCCCCCTATTAATACTTTTTATTCTATTTTGAAGTATGCATAGTATCATTTCATCTCCTAGCCTTTTCCGCTCAGGATTTTCAGCTAGGTGAGTCATTTAATCTATACTTCAGAAAAAGCGTCATCTGAAATCAATCTTTCAATTTCAATATCTTGGTAGAAAGTTTCAGTAATAGATACATCAACAAAATCTTTGATTAATCTTTTCATGCAGGGAATTCCACAGCAAACACATGCCCCTATTAGGAGTATACCCACACAAATGGCAATCAGAATATTCATTAGGATGGAACCCCACCCCCCAAATAGATTCTGGAAAAAGTCCGTCAGTGGGTTTGGGCCTGGTTCAGTCATGGCTGATACTTGCTGAATTACCTCTAGGTGATTATTTATCTCGTGGCGATTGTCAGGGATGAAAGCACAGCATTCTTCTTTGATAAGCGCGCACGTACCACCTCTCGCCGCTAGGGTGAAGTCAAGAGCCATCCGATTTTGTAGCACAACAGTTCTCATTGCATTCAGTTCATCAGTCACCAATTCTAGGGTGGAAAAAGTTGCATTACTCATTACTTCGAGAAGTTTCGACAACTTTCTCAGCTCCCAGATTGATTTGACTGCTCCGTATGCTGGGAGTATTCCTGCCCAGGATATAACACTGTCACTCAAGTCCATATGAGTCAATTCACTTTTGTCTTTTACTGAATTATGGTCTTTCCAACCAGCTTCGATCTTCCCAACTGGATTCACAGGTTTCTTAACTGGACCTTCAGATTTTCGAGCTGTTTCTCATTGCATTCAGTTCATCAGTCACCAATTCTAGGGCGGAAAAAGTTGCATTACTCATTACTTCGAGAAGTTTTGACAACTTCCTCAGCTCCCAGATCGATTTGACTGCTCCATATGCTGGGAGTATTCCTGCCCAGGATATAACACTGTCACTCAAGTCCATATGAGTCAATTCACTTTTGTCTTTTACTGAATTATGGTCTTTCCAACCAGCTTCGATCTTCCCAACTGGATTCACAGGTTTCTTAACTGGACCTTCAGATTTTCAAGCTGTTTCTCTTACGTTCCGTATCTTACCCAAAGGTAATTCTGCAGTATGTCTTATTGCTGGAACCAGATAACCCAAAAAACAACTGCCGGACCAATTCTCAGGTAACCATTTATATGCTTTTTTCCCACAAATAAAATAACAGTTTTCTACTTTAGTACTAATACGCATTAGCCCTGCATGAAACATTTTCTGATCTATAACTGACAATTGTTTAAACAAAACTGGATTTTTGCGAATGTCATTCATAGTTGTTTTCAATGAGTTCAAATACGAGTCATAATTAGTATTGCAAAAAGTATTGCCATTACCATTCTTAATATAACATCGGTAAGATATGGTTATATTACAATTGCTCCAGCCCACCTGGAGGTGTCATTTTATAGAAACATACAACTCCTTTTTGTGTGACAGGTAAAAATAAAGCTATTTTGTCCTGTGATCTCACAGTTCCTGTGTCGAAAAGTAAATTCTCCCAAGTCTCATTTATCCCCAAAGGGACAGCGGACATTATCAGTCCTCCATATGCTGTTGGTATAGCTGTACAAACCCAGCAATTTGAAATGTTCATAGTCTCTGCATACACACGTTTCATGGCCAGGTATGTGTTAAAATTTGGATGCCAGTCTATAGACGTTTCATCACACCTTCCCACTTTCACTTGTGTGGTTGTGTGTAGAATGAACCACAGCAAGAGGAAAATTGTCACAATTACAGTTAATAAATGTACACACAACAAAATGATTATGCAACATCTCTGGGGTTGATCTAAACTTCTATTCGCTTTGTTTTTGGCCATCTCGGTCTGGTTGTGTATCAGTCTCAAAGTTTTTATCAAGTTGAAAGTTCTTTACTGGTTTACAATGTGTCAAATGAACCCAGGACGTCCTCTTAGCTACTCTGACTGCAGTAGGCGTTGCCAACAGAAACTGTTATGGACCTTCCCACTTTGGACTCGCCCAGTTTTTCCTTTTCGTCACTTTCAGCCAAACCCACGACCCTGGGGCCAAGACTGCTTCCACCGGTCTGGTCTGTTCCTTATCTGAAAAACAGTTAAACTGCAAAACAGACTTATTCGTTAACAATTTCTTCATATATTCTGCTAACGAACTGTCAGCCTCTTGCTCTGCAGGCATGAGAGCTTTCCACTGAGGCACATAATATGCTCTCCCAAAAAACATTTCAAAGGGAGTCAAACCCTTTACATTTGGAACCGTTCTCATACTCAGCAGTGCTAAAGGCAGACAGTATATCCAATTCTTTTGGGTCTCCTCTACTAGCTTCCTAAGTTTACTTTTTAGGGTACCATTGTACCTTTCCACCAGTCCTGCTGACTGTGGGTGGTAGGCACAATGGTTCTTTAAGGAGATACCAAAAAATCTCCCAAGCTGGTGAATTGTTTGATTCACAAAATGTGTGCCGTTGTCACTATAAATCCTTTCCGGAATGCCAAATCTAGGGATTACTTCTTTTATCAGGGCTTTCGCCACTGTTGCTGCATCCGGGTTTTTGGTTGGAAAAGCTTCTACCCATTTAGAAAACATGTCTACAATAACTAAACAAAACTTCTTCCCTTTACATTTATTCAATTCTATGAAATCCATACAGATAGTATGGAACGGGTATGGTGGTATAGGAAAACTTCCTTGCTTGGTTTTAAATGCTCCTTGTGCATGGTGCTTGTTACAAGTATGACAAGCTGCACAAAAATTTTGTGTAGTTTATGTATCCATATGTTTGGAATATTCGATTTACTAACTGTACCATCCCCCTTGTTGAGACATGGCTCTGCCCATGGCTCAACAAAGCTGCATATCTAAATAAATTAGACGGCAATATTGTTTTTTTCTCTTTGGAAATGTACAGTCCATTCTCAAGAATTGCACCTCGTTTTACCCATTTTTGTTTTTCTGCTTTTGTAGTAAGCATCTGCATTGTTAACATGTCTAAATCTAAAATCTCAGAGGGTTGTAATTCCTCATTCAAAAATAAAGTTTCTGAGTCTGAGGCTGCTTGCTTTGCAGCCGCATCAGCTCGTGCATTGCCTTTTGAAATCTTATCCTGTTGTTTTGTATGAGCTACACATTTACAAATAGCTACTTTGGTAGGTAACTGAATAGATTCTAATAACTCCAAAATAAATTGCGCATGATTAATAGGTTTTCCACTGGATGTTATCATTCCTCTATTTTTCCATTGTTGTGCAAATACATGTACTGTAGAAAAAGCATACTGACTATCAGTATATATGTTCACACACTTGTTTTTTGCTAAAGTACATGCTCTAGTCAAAGCTATCAATTCTGCTGCTTGTGCAGATAAGTTGTGTGGTAAGGATTGAGCTTCTAAAATTTCAGTGTCTGTAACTACTGCATATCCCACCAGATTCTTCCCTGTAGGACCCCTTCTGCATGAGCCGTCCATGTAATATGTCACCTCGGCATTATCCAAGGGCATATCTGTAAGATCTTGTCTAGGTAAAGCTAACTGTTCAATTTCCTGCAGGCAGCTGTGTGGTGTGCCCTCCACAGGAGTTGGAAGTAATGTTGATGGATTCAATGTCGTACATCGTTCAATTGTCATATGAGGTTGGCTCAGCAGTATAGTCATACATGAAAGATGTCTAGCAGGAGAAAGGTATGCCATTTTCTCTTGCAGTAAAATTATTGCAACTGCATGAGGCACTCTCAATGTGAGAGGGTGGAATAACACCACTGAGGCCGAAGCCTGTACTGCCATTGCGGCTGCAACTACTGCTTGTACACAGTGAGGCAAAGATCGCGCCACTGGGTCTAACTGTGATGGATAATAAGCTATGGGGCGTTGCTTGTCCCCATGTTGTTGCGTCAATACTGACGTCATATATCCTTGCTTACAATCTATGGTCTGAAAGAATCATTTGTGATAATTTGGAAGTCCTAAAACTAGTGAAGAAGCTATCAACTGCTTCAACCTGCAGAAAGCCGTTTCTGCTTCAGTTGTCCATTGCAAGAAATCTTGTGCTGCCATTGGTGTCTTATATATCAAATCAGTCAGTGGAGCAGATTCCAAAGCATAATTTGGTATCCAGCTCCGACAAAAATTAGTTGTACCTAAGAAAGACATCATTTCTTTCTTGGTCGTTGGCTTGGGTGCTTGCAAAATCGCTGTTTTTCTTTCCTCATCTAGTATTCTACCTTCATTGGATATTACATATCCCAAGTATCTAACTTGTTTTCTCCAAAGTTGTAACTTACTTTTGTTTACTTTGTGTCCTTGTATTGCTAAAAATTTCAATAATGCTACAGTATCCTCCCTGCACTGCTGCTGGGTGGGGCTGCTAGCAAGATGTCATCTACATAAAGTAGAATTTGACTACCTCCCGGTGGGGTAAATCCTGCCAGGTTGCTAGCCATTTCTTGTGCAAAAATTGTTGGGCTCTCACAATATCCCTGTGGTAGTCGAGTATATGTATACCTTTTACCCTGAAATGTAAATGCAAACCAATATTGACTATCAGGATGTATAGGTACTGAAAAGAAAGCATTGCTAATATCTACCACAGAGAAATACTTCTGTTGCGGTTCTAAATCATTTAACACAGTATGTGGGTCTGGCACCGTAGGTGCTCTAGGTATTACTGCATTATTTACAGCTTGTAAATCTTGTACCATCCGCCATTCCTCGTTTGCTTCTTTAACAGGAAATAGGGGTGTATTACATGGTGAATCAGGAGATTCTACCAGTACTCCTTCTTTGAGTAATGCTGCTATTATAGGCTTAATTCCTATTTCTGCATCCTTTCTCAAAGGGTATTGTCTTTTCTGTGGTCTAAAAGCTGACTTTGGGGTAATTGTAACTGGGCCTGCTGTTCGAATAAGTCCTACATCTGACTTGCCTGTTGACCAAAGAGTTGTTGGAATTTCACATAAGGCCTTTTCTTCTTCTTCTAATAAAAATGCTAATCAGCTGTCCTCGCTAGATTGCAAGTGTACAGCTGGATGTGTCTGTGTCAACCAATTCAGTTTTTGTTTTTGTATCCCTTGTTCTGACAGTTCTAAATCAGTCTGTTTCTCCCATCTTGTTACTTTTTCTTCTGAATCTGCCCGTTTAACACTTTTATTCTTTGTCAAGCTGACATGTGGCAACCGATTCGATTTATACAATGCAAGGAATTCTTGAGGTAACGCACAGCTAACTACACTGTTCCCTTCAGTATCCCAGTACAAAGTACGCAAAACCAATCTAGTTGCATGATTTCTGAACAATTCTTGCTCATATTCTCTATCAGGTCCTGGTGTGGTACAGTAGTATAGCGTACAGTGTAACAAATGCTGTCGATCATTGTCAAGGGAGGGGGGCTTTACTGATGGCTACGTTCATCAGCTCCTCGGTCACTGCCCCTGGACCAGTCGTGACTAGGTCCTGGCTGTACCAATAAAAGGTTTCACCCTCCGATCGCACTACAAAGGTATCCATTTGTCTCTGTGCCTCCATACCTTGTACAGTTGGAACTACTGCTATGCCAAATATCTGCATAAGGTCCCTGCCCAATAGGTTTACTGGACACTTTGCAGACACAACTATTTTACTTCTCTGGGTCATACCTGAAACAGGGTCAGTTATTCCTATATAATGGGAAAGTGGTTCCCTGTATAGCTGTCCATTTGCTGCTTTTACTAATATATAATCAGGTGATTCGGAATGTTCTGGTAACTTGGAGGGGTGTATCAAAGTCCGTGACGCTCCTGAGTCACACAGGAATTTGACTTCCCTTCCCTGCACCAGAAATGTCACTTCCGGTTTTGTATCTGCTAGGTAGAGCTCCAGGCTCAACAATGCTAAATCTAAAATTTCATTTCCATTTTCGTCTAAGTCAATTTGTACTTCCTCTACTCCTTCTACTACATTGGCATTTGTCTTTTCTATTCTAGCTGTTACTGGTGATTCCTGACTTTCATATGATGTATCCTCACTATCATATAGTCAGTCCTCATCCCCTTTATCTTCCGTCGTTGCTTTCTTATTTTGTTTACAGTCCCTAGCTAGATGCCCTTTCTTTCCGCACTTGAAGCATTCACCTCTCTTTTTCCTTTCTTCAAAATCTTCTGATCGTTTGTCAGACTGTTTGTTTCCCTGGGCATTCTTCTTCTTGCCCTTTTTACCTGACTGTAATACAAATACTTCAGCTCCATCTTCAGCAGTGAAGACTTGCGCCTTCTTTTTCTTTTTGCTATTAAAATGTCTCTCAGCATGTCTAGCATATTCGAGTAAGGCTTGTAGCCTCCCTGTTCGATGATTTATCATATGCTTCGTAATGAAGCTACTAATAGGTGCAATGCAACCTTTCAAAAATGCATTTTTTAATTGTTGTTCATATGGGGAATCATTCGTTTGGTTCTCAGGAACTGACATACCGCTATGATTATTAAAACATTCTAATAATCTAGCATAATATCCATCTATTGTCTCATTTTCCTGTTGTATGCATTGATTAATGCAAGTCCAGTCTGCTCTAGGTTTCCATTTCTCAGAGATTCGGCCTGTCAGACCTTTTACTCTGTTGTCTAATTCTGCGTCACTATGTGGGAGTGGCCTAAGTTCTGCATTACGAGGATTCCAGGTGCCACAAATCATGTGCCAATCTGGACCTATAATTTGTCTTACTACTTTTTCTACTTCTTCCCCATTCAAGTGGTAACTTAACCTCATGCCTTGTAAATCTTCTAAAAATTTCGTAAAATTAACTTTCGGATGGGGGATTCCTGCAGTAGCCTTCCGGATGTCTTCCGGTGTCCATGGTCTATATACTAAGAGTGTTGGGTCTTGCCCTTCCTGTCCTGCTTGAGGATTTGGAACTTCTATAAGTGGGCATATTTCTTCCTCACTCTAATCCTGTAGATTCCTCTCTATCTGGTATGATTCTGTGTCCCTATGTGTTTTACGTGTTCGAGACCTAGTCTCAATAGGATCTCTAACAAATGGTTGTGGTCTTACTGAAACTTCAGGATAACGCAGAGGTGGACCAGCCTGTCCACTCGCTTCATATCCTGAAAAGGGTAAGGGAGGGGGCAAGGGAGGAGGAGGAGGAGCTGTAGCTATTACCAAGTTATTATCCTCTTTGTCTAAAAATAATGTTTTGAATTTTTAAGCTTCTGTTCTCTACGATTTGCTTCCTCAATCCACCTGTGTGCTTGAGGTATGCCTAGTTGGCGTTGCTTTTTGCCTGACCTCCTGCATCAGATTTAAGCTGTTTAAGGAGTTTAACTAGTGAAAGTTTATCTAGTTTACCATCAAATTCATATTTGTTAACCCATTTCGTATAATACCTAACATTATCAGCACGCTGTAATTGCATGTATTTTGCGTCTTCGGTTAGGGGCGGATCTCGTGAGGTTTTAGTGCACTGATTACCCATGTCAAAGAAAATGTTACGTAACCCTTTTTTATCACGTGATGTCAATTTCTTAGTTCCTGTTTACAGTTTATCTAGAATAACTGTCTACCTTATTCTGTTACCCTGATCTATGACAAAATATACAGTACTTCCTTTTGTCCCTGATCTGCAAAAACAAATCTTGACAACAATATACTGTAACCTAGTCCCTGATCTAAAACAGAAAAAAAAGGCAAATTCTTCCTACCTGAGCCTCCTGGTTTTGAAAACGTTCAAATTCCGCTCTTCGGCCACAGATCAGAAAGTGGCCAGCCTCTTTACACACGACAATTCAGTCGGAGGTCTTTTCATTCAAGAAGAACCATTTTGGTAACTTCTCCTGTGCAGTATTCAACCACCAATACGTTCCGATCTGCAGCTTACCAAGGGAATTCCGTCTCGAAAGGACCAAACTGTTAAATAAAAAATCAGAATTCAATACACAGGAGGTTCAGATTCAAAAGTTTACTAGTGTACACCAGGAGGCAAAAAACCATACAAGTACAGAATTTTGTCTGACATGATGCAGGAAGTACAGAATATTTTATAGTGTTTGCATTCAAGTTATGCCCACCTTACTGACGTGGGTAGTCACAAGGCATCTACATCACTTTTACTAACAGTATTCTATTCATCTAATAATGCTGATGCAGTACATTTAAAAAAAAAACTTTTCCTTTGGATACAATACGGCCTTGCTATCCAGCTGGTCAGTCATAATGCCTTTCTGTAAGGTTACTTCTTAAAGGTCTCATATCAGTTCGAATACAATAGCAGCTTCAGTCTTTTAATGCATGTCTTTGTTCTGTTACACTTTCTCACACAGCTGTGTTTTTATCTTACAAGGGCAAGTTACTCCATCAGGAAAGGAAGATTTCATTATTTACAAGGACAAGTTATCTTATCAGGAAGGAGCGGAAGATTTACACATTTAATTTCCTGACCCAGCAGATAATCACTTATGAAAAGCATAAACATTAAAACTTGCTAAGCTAGCATTCTGTCAGGGTCAGGGATCAGCTTTTGCTTCAAGCCACACTGCAGTTTCAAAACTACTTCACATTTAGACATGAATTAATTTTACTACTATATGATTAATAGAATAAAATGCATTAAATACTACTTTGCTTTCAAACTAGCATTTCTCATGTATTCAAATACACATTTTTCTAACAGTCTGGAAGCCCTTGTACAAAATCAAGTAAAGCAATTGCTCATAGACTGGCGGGGAAAAGATTAAGAGCCTTTACTGAGTGCTACAAATTACTGTACTGAGTATCAGGAAAAATGAAGAAAGGATACCGAGGAAAGCTGTTAACTTTGCAAATCAGGCAGCTAGAAGCCCCTAGTGGTTGGGGCAGAGGCAGGGGAAGGGGGACAATGATTGCTAGGGGATTTAATGTAAGTCCTGGCTGAGGAGAACAAAGTACAGCTGGTTGGCAACAATGAGCTGGCAGTGCCCCTCCTGCTTCATCTAATGGATCTTGCTTCACTTGTGGAGTAGCAGGACATTGAAGAGGAGAATCCCCACACAGGCGAATGCAGAGAGTCCGAGATACTTGGACCGAATGGCAGCTAAATTATAATAATGCTGCTTTTTGTGCACCACCTCCTCACATTGGAAGGAGTCAGGAATCACCACACTGACTATGCCAGTCTAATGAAACAAACATAAATCTTGACCCTTTGCTGCCAATAAACCAAAAGGGACCTTGTGTTAAAGTAGAAATAAATGAAAAGGAAATTCCATTCCTGGTGGACACTGGAGCCAGTGGGTCAGTGTTGAAAGTTACATCAGATAGTCAAATACCAGTATCAAAACATAAAGTAAAGGCAGTTTGAGTAACAAATGCTACTGTTATATATCCTATCTCAGAACCTATACCCATTTCTTTAGGTCTGATTGAAGAAAGGCTTTTTTTCTTTTGAGTACTACTGTGCCAGTGAATCTGCTAGGGAGATATCTGCTGCGCAAACTGGGTTGTACTATTTATTGAACAGCAGAATGGGTGTATCTGGATGTTCCAACAGAACCAGAGGGGGAAGTATGAAGGCATACATATGACTGACAATCTGCTACAGCAGGTACCTGCTAACTTATTAGCTAAGCACGCTAATGAAGTAGGTATATTAAAATCAGCAGATCCAATAAGAAAAAAATTAAACCCATCAAAACCTCTCCCTACAGTTCCTCAGTATCCACTGAAACCAGCAGCAGGAAAGGGAATTAAACCTGTAATTTGGTCATTGATACAACAGGGAATAATAGTGCCAGATAAAAGTCCTTGTAATATTCCTATCTTCCCTGTGAAAATTCCTGGAAAGGATACATATAGGTTTGTGCAAGACTTTTCTTGTGGTTCCAAATCCAGCAACGATACTTAACTGCATACAACCTACATCAAAATATTTTTCTGTAGTAGATTTTTGTTCAGCATTCTTTTCTATACCCTTCCACCCTGAAAGTCAGTTTTTGTTTGCCTTTACTTATCAGGGACAACAGTATACATGGATATGGCTGCCACAAGGATACACTGAATCTTCTTCATTATTTTCTCAAATTCAAAGGAAAGATTTTGAAGATGTGACATTTCCAGATCAGTCTGTGTTAGTGCAGTAAGTAGATGATTTACTAATAACTTCTGACTCTTTTCAGCGGTGCCAGTTGGATACCTTACATCTTCTGACTATCCTTGCAGGAAAAGGACACAAGGTGTCAAAAGAAAAATTACAGTTATGGTCACCTCAGGTACATTATCTTGGCCATTTGATATCTCAGTGTTGCCATCTTGTATTGAGGAAATAGCTAAGGCACCACATCCAACTACTCAGCATCAGCTTAGATCTTTTTGAGGTATGACAGATTATTGCAGGCAGTGGATTTCAAATTATGTAGAAATTGCTAAACCTTTGACAGAGCTTTTAAAGCAGGATACACCAGAGCCCCTTCCTCCGGATAGTGAAGAGGAAAATTCATTTCAGAATTTAAAGCAAGCTTTAGCTACTGCCCCAGCTTTAGGGATACCAGACTATGGAAAGAATTTCATTTTATTCTGTCATGAAAGAAATGGATATGCCTAGAAACAGAAACATGGGTACAACTACCGTCCAGTAGCTTATTATAGTACAACACTAGATTCTGTTGCAAAGGGATTTCCACCATGCCTACAAGCAGTCGCTGCTGCCGCCACTATAGTCAATCCAGCTCAATCACTGGCACTAGGGCATGATCTTACAGTAGGAAATACAACACCAAAGCACCAAGGTGCAAGGAAGGCACCAGTACAAAACTTGCTTCACCACAAAAACGAAAAAACAGGAATCCAGTAAAAAGGTTTATTTCTCTCTAGCCGCCACCAACAGCCTTCAAGGAGTAACAATTAATACATACCCACAGTATATATATACACACCATCAATTAACAATTAAACAATTAATGCACTCAAAATTTAAAACCATACAACACTTTTTAAAGAAAGCTCTTCCAGCAAAATTCTACATTCAAACCTTTCGGTGCCAAAGTATCATATTTTAGTATAAAAATAGCTTCTTTTTTTAAAAGCAGACATTTAATCTTGTCTTTATCATAATCACAGACAGAAATCTGTTGTAAAACAGTTTCTTTTAAACCCACAGGGTTACCATTATGATATTCTTTAAAATGTTGAGCCACAGGACTCTCATCCCTGTTATTCCGAATGTCTCTCAAATGTTCCAGTAATCTCACTTTAAACATTCTTTTTGTTTGTCCAATATAAAACTTTTCACAATCACACTTTATTACATAAACTACCCCATCCGTTCTACAATTATATACACCGTTAGGCGAAAAAGGAATATTATTAATATAGGGAAATACATTTTCTGTGTAGCAACATATACTACATTTCCCACAAGGCTTAAAGCCTCTTTCCTGAATCTGCAAGGGCATTCTATTTACAGGTCTAGAAAACCTAGTATGAACTAACAAATCTTTAACATTTCTTCCCCTCTTGTAGGAAAAAACTATCTTACAGTACCTGTCCCTCATTCTGTATCATCTCTCTTACTTAGAATGAAAACTCAGCCACTCTCGACTGCACATCTTATCCATCTATTTCTCTCATATGCTGTTCTGTGTTAAATCCTGCTTCCTTGCTACCAACTACTGAGGATGATGAACCGCATGATTGTGTGTGTGACTATCTGCTTTCTCCTAAGGATGACTTAAGGAACACTCCTATACCAAACGCAGAGCTGGAAATTTTCGTGGATGGTTCCTATGGAAGAAACTAAAAGGGACATCTGATAGCCAGAAATGCAGTATGTAATACACATGAAGTGCTGCTTCAACAAGGATTAGAAAGATTCCATTCTGCCCAAATAGCTGAGTTACTAGATTTACAAAAAGCTTACGAATAAGCCAAGGAAAAAGTTGCAAATATATATCTGATAGTCGCTATGCCTTCAGGGTGTTGCATGATTTTGGTCAGCTTTGGAGGCAAAGAGGTTTTCTAACCTCATTGGGCACTAAAATTAAAAATTATAAATATGTAACTAAATTTCTTGAGGCCTTTTTATTGCCTAGAAAGCTGGCTATAATCAGGTTTGGTGCCCATCAGAAGGGTGTAGACAGTATTTTCAAAGGAAATAACTTGTCAGATTATGGTGCTAAGCAGATTATAGAAGGAAATTTTAATAACTTTTATGTAATGCTATTGCAAAACTCTAATGGTGATGATTTATTAGACTTTGATAAAGTGTCAGTTTTCCAAGCTGAAGCATCACAGGGAGAAGTTCAGACATGGCTCAAGGATGGATGTATTAAATCCTCTGATGGAATATGGTGACATCCAGATGGCCGAATGGTCATGCCTGCCTCCTTGCTTCCTTACCTGGTAAGGGCATATCCTTTACTGGCCCATGCAAGTAAGACAGCTTTATTTAATCAAATACCCGAAGTTGGTATGCCCCTCATGTCTCCTCTTTGATACTTCAGTATGTTAATAACTGTGCAACATGCTTGGAGTATAATGTTAGCAAAAATGCAAACATTAAGGCTGCATGCTTACCACCACCTTGAGGAACTTTTGTTAATGTGCAGCTTGACTTTGTTCAGATGCCTGGAATACATAATTTACAAATATATTTTAGTAGTGGTGTGTATGTTTTCTGCATGGGTAGAAGCTTACCTATGTCAGAGGGCAGACTGTACCACTGGAGTCAAGCAATTAATGTACGATTTTATTCCTAGGTTTGGTGTACCTTGTACTATTAACAGTGATCAGGGAACCCATTTTAACAATTCCCTGATGAAAGAACTATGCAAAATTTTTAACACTAAGTTGAGTCTTCACTGTCCCAACCATCCACAATCATTTGGACTGATGGAAAGTGTTAATAGGAGCCTTAAAAATAAGATTTCAAAAATTTGTGCTGAAACAAATCTTAAATTGCCCGAGGCACTTCCTTTAGCTCTGATGACTGTGCGAAGAATGCTGAATTCTACAAGGAAACTGAGGATCCCTGGCCCTTCCAGCTGCTCCTCCTGTATCAAATGAAGAATTAACTTGAACAGATTATGTAATGTTAATGTACTGTCAACAACTTGTCCATTTCTCACAGCAGTACCATAGAACTGTATGAGAAGCTCTTCCTCAACCTCCTGACTAGCCCCGTCACCAACTGCAGCTGGCTGATTGGGTTTATGTGAAAACTTTCCAGAGAAAGAATTGCCTGCAGCCACACTGGAAGGGACCTTATCAAGTCCTGCTGACAACATTTACTGTGGTCCACTGCACAGGACTACCAACCTGGATCCAGTCATCACACTGTAAGAAGACCTGCTGTATAGGGGCCCTAGACGAATGAATCATTGTTGCTGGTGACAGAAGATCAAAGTGTGAAGGATGAATCATCTGCCTCAGTGGAGAATTAAGGAGAAAAAACTAACTTAAACAGCACTTCATGATGAATCCTGTGACATGGGTACTCTTGTTTTATTCTTGTTGCTGTTTCCTTGTATAGCCTGGCTGAGACAAAATAGTTTCCTGTTGATTCTTTGACAGTATGCTGTGGACTTAGACAAACTGCTGGGTGTGTTCACATATACCTCATCATTCTAGGACAGGGATTCCCATGATTCCAACTTATGTATCACAGGTAACATTTGAGAAAGAACTTAGTGATACTAATCTAACCTGGCATACTGTGACTAATTTTTTAAAGGTTTTTTCTTCAGCTTGCCACCACAAATCATGGAGACACATGTTATGCCAGAAATGGAACTGTGCCAGTGGGAATCAGCAAATGTAATGACACTAGACATGAAAGAGTGTTGAACTCTTTACAGTTAAAATGTTGTGGCTGGCGGCATGGCATGGGCATGTTAGAGGATCGTTACTACATTTGTGGTGATCGTGCCTATGACTGGTTACTCACAAACTGGCCAGGGTGTTGTTTTGTAGGCTATATTACTCCTGCTATTCAGCATTTTGAAAACCCTCCAGCAAGCAGACTGAGAAATAAGTGGGCAATTCACTGGGCATAACAAGTATGTTCAGCTTTTGTTCCTGTGTATGGAGTGCAAAGGAAAATGTTTGAAATCACCATGCTTGCTCAAATTCTTCACAAGGTAGCTAACCTTACTTCAAATCACATCAATATGGCAAATCAAGAAATGGCTGATATGCAAACTGTGGTATTACGAAATCGACCGGCACTCGACATAATGCTAGCTGCTGCAAGGGGTCATGTGCCCTCATAGGAAGTTGTTGTTCTTATATTAGTGACTATCATGGTGAACAAGAAATGTTGGTCAATTTCATGGAAAAGAAGGCCAAAGATTTGGACAGCAATTCCAAACAATGGACACTTTTTAGATGGTTGGGCAGTGTATTTGGTAACCTGGGAACTAGTATATTACAAGGTATTGTTACAGTAGTTGGTATAATTATTTTAATTGTTTTAATATTTTCTGTTATAAAGGCTGTAATCACAAAGTGCTTAATCGCACCTGCATGTGAAATGCCACTTGTACCTGATAATGAACTTTAATGAAAATTCAATCACTGCAGATGATAAATATCATGATGCTGAAGTGCATTTTATCAAATTAAGAAAAATCAAAATATAATTGGGTATTAAATGACACTGATAGTGCCAAAGGGGAGATTTGTTAGGAAAAAAATATATTTCTCATGATTATTCTTCACAAAATGCATCTTGACTTACAGGTTCTTCACAAATTAATTTAATAAATTGTTTAATAACTGTGTATGTTAAAAAATGTATAGTATAGATGCATAGTTATGCAAACCACAGATACTTATTGTAGTTTAATTGTTTTACAACTGCATTCTAATATCAAGCTATAAGTGTATTAACAGATGATTGAAGGTAAAGAAATAGCTAAAGGGGTTAAGGGATGCAACTATGATCAATAAAGTCTGGTTTCTTAAGGGAGAAAAGAACATAATGTGAAAGAGATTTTGCTTTATGTGAGCTCTGGCCTTCCCAGGCTGGGACAGGTAGCTACAAGGAATGCTGGGGAGATAGCATGTACTGGTACTGAAATATACAAGGTCGAAAAACAAGACTGGTTACAAGGTCAGGTGGCTTGTGTTTTTCTAAAACATTGTTACTAAAACATGGTTGTTAAATGTTCACATGCAGCACTAAGCGAAAAGCATGTGGGTCTGCAGAGACCTTATTTGTTAACTAATATGAAATTCAGAATTATGTATGCATGTTATTGATTAAAAAAAGTATAAAAACTGTATGTTTTTACTGCTTGGTGAGACTGATTTGAAAACTTTGTGAAGGCAGTCTCCCAGTGCTGTGATTTATTCAACCTCAATAAAGGAAGAAATGATTTGCACATCCTGAAGAGTTATTCTTGATTCAAGACTAACAGGTAAATCAATGTTATTTATGTATATTTTAATTGTCATATAACAATGCCAAAGAATTTTCAAAGTAAAGTTACTTGCGCAATTCAGAACAGGTGAAGTACAAGCTGAATTTTTATTTAATTACTTTTGTGACCATTGAAGATGTTGTGTCTTTCAGCTTTTCCCGGTTAGGGGTCGCCACAGCAGAACTCCGGTCTGCTAATGATTGGCAGTAGATTTTTATGTGCCGAGTTGCCAGCCCTAACGCACAACCTTCAATGAAGGTACACCCATTCACGCATGTCTCCACACAGAAGACGCTCTAGCTGAGAATCGAACAGGACGTCTTTCTGTGAGGTGACAACGCTACCGCAACACCACCACCACAGTACTTTTGCGACCATTGAAGATATATGTATGAAATAAAGTTACAACTTAGTAAAGTACTTTTATGGACTGGGACTTGGGAGGATTAGGCTTCAATAAAGTTTGAAAAAGGAAATGTTATGCAGACGCCAAGTGTTGTCATAATTAATGGAGCAAGTGGAGATGTGAGATACTCGAGACAACCAAATCCCTGTTGTTTTTTGTGGCTATTTTAAGCATTTCAGTAATGAATGTCAAGAAAAGATCTATTCAGTGTGGGGAGTGGGGTCATTAAAGCAAACAATGCAAACCATATTGCCCAAACTATAAAAACTGAGGCACATTTTAGTGTTAAACTGATATGGTACTATTGCAAGTAGAAAGGAAAGATTGTGAAGCCACTGTGGTAGGTCCAAATTATTTGCTAGAAGCAACTGTTCAGGAAGTGAAGAATGAAGTTAATGGGAGAGAAAAAACACTGATTCACAAAATAATATTGGTTTTACTAAACAAATTATTCAATTGGAATTATTGAATAAGTATGAAGGGCTGACAACAGTTGAAAGTGAAGGATGCAGTGAAATATATGCAGTACAAGAGCTAGTACAAGGTGATAATGCCACTAGCAAAGTAATAAAGATAAGAAAAAGAAAGTTACAGTACAAGAGCTAGTACAAGGTGATAATGCCACTGGGAAAGTAATAAAGATAAGAAAAAGAAAGTTTATGGGGAATCAAACCCGCAGTGGTGGAGCTGCGGTAGCGTTGTCGCCTCACAGTAAGACGCTGTCCGGTTCGATTCTCAGCTAGAGTGTCTTCTGCATGGAGACATGCATGAATGGGCGTACCTTCGTTGAAGGTTGTGCGTCAGGGCTGGTAACTCGGCACGTAAAAATCAACTACCAATCATTAGTGAACCGGAGTTCCGCTGTGGAGACCCCTAACTGGGAAAAGCCGAAAGACACAACAACATGGGGAATCAAAGGAAATATTTATTGAATATAAAAGAGGAAAGGGTAGTTTAAATATTGCAGTAGTTAATGGCAACATCATTGAAAGGATTTAAGGATTGTAGCTTTAGGAAATTGTTAAATGAAGGCGGATATAATTTCTTTGACAGATATAACATTTCTGTCATTGCACAAATGGAATAAAATAAGCAGTCATGGGAAATGGATACATGACAGGCATTGGGATAGATGAAAGTTCTGGAATAGTAGTACTTAGTAAACAAAAATTGACTTAGAAATATTGGATGTGCATATTGGCATGCCAGGATATTTAATGATAGTTGTGTCACTGACATTAATTTTTACTATGTACACACGTGAAACTATAATCCAACATTTCTCATCTTATTGCTATATGTAAATTTCATATTTACTATGTTATAACTTGATTACCATAGACTATGTGTTTGTATATCTCACCTGTTTGTTTTATGTATTGTCTAGAGCTTTTCTCCCTGGGATTCCGCTGAAACTGGACCTGTGTCCAGTCGGACTTTCCCGGTAAACAAATGTAAAATAAATAAATAATAAAATAAATAGTAGCCATAAAGAAAAAGAACTTTCTCATCAGGATTAGGGTAGCATATGCTCCTGCTTCAATGAAAGGGTCCAATTACTTGAACACATGAGACAATATTTTGTTATAAATGCATAATAAACCCTTGACAATAAGAAAGGAGTGATTGTTTACCCCTGTAAGAGGTCAATTAACGACTGAAACAGATTTTGTGTTATGTTTTAATACGTGAAGTAATGGAAGGGGGTCAATTTTTGGTAGGATTTACAGATCATTTGGCAGGGTGGATCAGGATCACAGGTATTAAAGATGCCAGACTGGAAAGGGATGAAGAGGTAAATAAATAATATAATAAATCACTCTGGCTGGTTAATATCATCATATATTTATGAATATTGCATGTTTCAATTAAGTTGTTTTGTATGTTAAAGAGTGAGTTGTGGATGGCATTTAAGAAAACAAAATAAATGAGATTGTATCAAGAAAAGGAAAAGAAAAATAATAAAAATGAAAATACTGGTGGTTTACTTAAGCAATAACCCACGCCTGGGTGTGGGTAATGCTGGATTTACCCACGGTTGGCATGGTTTGGTCACGAGGCGGCCCGAGTGGCCAAACAAAGACAACCGTGGGTAAATCCAGCATTACCCACACCCAGAAGTGGGTTATTGCTATTATACAATGACATTATTTAAGAAACAAATACTTAGTTTTCTTAAATAATGGCATTGTATAATGCCTCCTTGCTGCCCTTCCGCAGCTGTCTGGTATTCTGCAGCAGTTCTGATGTACTGTGCATGTGTATGCTTACACAGTACATTAGAGCTGTGGGTGGAAGCAACAGAGAAAGCAAGATCTCCGTTGCTTTTTAGAAAGTGTCTCGTTATGTTAAAGGAGTTTAACATAGCGAGACAGCTTTGATCTTTCCTTTCTTCGTTGCTTTTTTTAAAGCTGTCTCGCTATGTTAAACTCCTTTAACATAACGAGACACTTTCTAAAAAGCAATGGAGATCTTGCTTTCTCCGTTGCTGTAAGAAAAAGAAGACTTATACTAATGGAAAAAGTCCGGGCGACCGGACCTTTTTCCATTAGTATAAGTCTGATTTACAACGTGCACAATGGCCAATCAGCGTGCACGTTTTGGAATATTAATGGGGGGTCATTGTGTAATGTGTGATTTTTAATAGCAACTGAAACAGTTTAGATTGTTTGATAAAACAAGGAAAATATATGAAAAAATATACAAAGGGAAAACTCTATTACAAAGCCAGTGGTATCTTATAAGTGGAAGGAGAGGCACTACCTTTTTAGGGAAATTAGCAAACAACAAAGAAGTTAGGATGGAGGAAATTAGCATTGTAGATGGAGTATTACAGAAAACAAAGGAAGGTATTCAGAAGGTGAAAGATGATGTTTTGGAAAATATGTATCAAGCAACAATAACATTAAAGAAGGATTTGAACATTTTTCAGTTATCTGATGGAGAAAGTGCCACTTTAGGGAAGGGAATTACGAAGTTTAAAATGTATTCTGTTCTAAAGGTTGTTAAGGAAAGTTCAGCTGGGGAAGATGGTACTGGATATAATATTTATAAGTAGATAAAGATGGTTTAGAAGGAATTTTTTCTAAACGTTTTGAATAAATAGTTGACAAAGAGATTTAAGCGGGAGGAAGAATACAGGCATTTTGTCAATCCATGTTAAGGAAGAATGAGAGTATACTAGTAAATTACAATCATTAGCAATTACAGTTAAAAGATTTTATAATAGTGCAACTGAGATTCAATGCAGGTCTTCCATGAGATTTACCAGGAAATATAAATCAGTTCATGGGACAGAAGTTAAAGACACTGTTGGATTTTTTTAGGGGAATTGTTTGTGGCATAGTCAGTTTAAAGAAAGAGGGTAAAAAGTTAGCAGTAGATACACCCAGGGATTCAATAAACTCTGTATAGCATTTACACGAAGCCTACATGGAGTTTATGTGTTTGTGAGATGAGCAGCAGTGCTAATTGCATATGCATGCTGCGTATAGTGCTTGCACAAATACAGGCGAGAAACTGTGCAGAGCAGCATGAGTGCAGAAAAAAGATGCATACAAATTTGCCTACAGGCAAAACTGTTCTGTGAGATTGTGCAGATAGCCACAATGATTAC